>NW_020449527.1:0-1622 GCF_003343035.1 Apteryx rowi | reverse complement strand
TCCCCTCCCAGTCTGGATTCCCCTGACTTTTCAGAGGACATGGAGCTCACAGGGCCCACCCCTTCCCACTCATGCCAGTGCCCCAGCTCCCACCTYGATGAAGAAGGTCATGGAAGTCATCTTCTGGCACTTGTCCTTGATGCTGAGGGCCACAACCAAGTGCCAGAAGATCTTGGCTCACTCTGCTAGGGGGATGTCTTTCATCATTCTGGCGGGAGGGAGAGGCACCATGGGGGCTGAGCAGGGCAGGCACACCATGTCAGGACCCTGTGGGGCCCCCAGGCCAGGCTGGGGGGCCGAGGAGGGAGAGGCTTACCTAGCCAGCAAGGCAACCCTGTGAGGTGGGTCTGGGGCCAACTGAGCATGATCCAGCTACTGCTCCGCTGCATGGCAGTGAGCTGGTCCTCGTAGCCAGCACAGCACAGCAGCACCTGCATGGCTTGCACTGCCGTTCTGTCCAGGGAGCAGAGCACTGGTTGTCACCCCATGCTCCCGCACAGACAGCAGAAAGGGACTGACCASRGGGACAGGGTACCTGATGGGGCTCAGAGCCACCTTGTTGCCAGAGGTGGGGATGTCCTCCTGTGCACAGATGAGGGTGAAGGATATTTGGAACAAGATGGCCAGGCAGAGGTGGGGGAAGAGCTCCTTCACCTCCTGCTTGCAGGCATGCTGCTGGAAGATGATGTTCAGTGCCTGGGTTGCCTGCAAAGTCSCCAGAGACAGCCCTTCYTAGTGCCATGGCCACGTGCGTGGGGAGGCCTTCCTCGCCCAGTGAGCCTGTGGGGCAACTCACAGTCACAGGGAGGATGCAGGTGAGGTCCTGGATGTTGGTGCCTGGCGTACAGAGGGGCCGGTCCTGCAGCATGCAGAGAAGCTCCTGCAGCACCTTCTCAGTCATCTGGGACAGGGAGATCAACACCTCCCACACGATCATGGCAACACTGTGAATCCTGAGCCRGAAAGGTCCTGTTCAGGGCTCTGCTGTCCCTCTTTCCCTTGCCAGAGCCCACCAAGTTGGTGGCCCCACAGGGGACAGAGGGAGCCCAGCTCTGGCCCCAGAGCTTCTGCCTTCAGKCTGGTGATGGCACCGACCCACCTGTCACAGGCTGGGGAGCAGTTCAACAGGCCAGTGACCACCTCGCTGGGGTAGAGGCCAGTCAGGAGGAGCTGGATGAGCTGGAGGACCTCAAGGTCTGTGGCATCACTGATGCATGGCAGGTTCTTGTGGATGTGCATTACAATCAGCTGCACCTGGAGATGTCATGGAGGATGGTGTTGGGTTTGGCACCAGCATGCTGCTGCAGGTAAATGTGGGGCAGCTGGGGGGCTGGATGACCTGAGGGCAGCTGGTGTAGGGGCTGTTGTGGGGCAAATCCAGGGAGGACAGGGGGCTAGGTGTGTGTGGGGACAGGCAGGTTTTTTTTTGGGGGGGGAGTTGGGAGAGACCCAAATCAGGAACCCGTGTGGGGTGAGGAGGAGGACAGGGCCCGCGGCCGTCCCATGGGGGTATGAGGTGGGGAAGAAGATAGGGTCCCATTTTTCCCAGATCACGGTTTCACACACATCGCCTGTCAGCTCTCTCCAGGCATTTCTGCTTGTTTCTCATGCAGTTCGCTGTG
>NW_020449526.1:0-1585 GCF_003343035.1 Apteryx rowi | reverse complement strand
AGGTGAGATGCGGTGAGTGCGATGCGGTGAGGTGCGACGCTGTGAGGTGTGACGTGGTGAGGTGCGGTGAGATGCAGTGAGTGCGATGCGGTGAGTGCGATGTGGTGAGGTGTGATGCGGTGAGGTGTGATGTGGTGAGGTGTGATGTGGTGAGGTGCGATGCGGTGAGAGCGATGCAGTGAGGCGCAATGCGGTGAGGTGCAATGCGGTGAGTGTGATGTGGTGAGGTGCAATGTGGTGAGATGCGATGCAGTGAGGTGAGATGCAGTGAGGTGCGGTGAGAGCRATGCAGTGAGGTGCGATGCGGTGAGGTGAGATGCAGTGAGGTGCGGTGAGATGCGGTGAGTGCGATGCGGTGAGTGCAATGCGGTGAGGTGCGATGCGGGAGGTGAGATGCGGTGAGGTGCGGTGAGAGCGATGCAGTGAAGTGCGATGCGGTGAGGTGAAATGCGGGGAGTGCGATGTGGTGAGGTGAGATGCGGTGAGTGGGATGCGGTGAGTGGGATGCGGTGAGTGCGATGTGGTGAGGTGAGATGCGGGGAGTGCGATGCGGTGAGTGCGATGCGGTGAGGTGCGATGTGGTGAGGTGCGATGCGGTGAGTGCAATGCGGTGAGTGCGATGCGGTGAGGTGCGACGCGGTGAGTGCGATGCGGTGAGGTGCGATGCAGTGAGGTGAGATGAGGTGAGTGCGATGCGGTGAGTGCGATGCGGTGAGGTGAGATGCGGTGAGGTGCAATGCGGTGAGGTGCAGTGAGATGCGGCGAGTGCGACGCAGTGAGTGCGATGCAGTGAGGTGAGATGCGGTGAGTGCGATGCGGTGAGATGCGATGCGGTGAGTGCGATGCGGTGAGGTGCGATGCGGTGAGGTGAGATGAGGTGAGTGCGACGCGGTGAGTGCGATGCGGTGAGTGCGACATGGTGAGTGCGACGTGGTGAGTGTGACGTGGTGAGTGCAACGTGGTGAGGTGCGATGTGGTGAGTGCGATGCGGTGAGGTGCGATGCAGTGAGTGCGATGCGGTGAGTGCGATGTGGTGAGGTGCGATGCGGTGAGGTGCGATGCGGTGAGTGCGATGCGGTGAGTGCGATGTGGTGAGGTGCGATGCGGTGAGGTGCGATGCGGTGAGGTGAGATGAGGTGAGTGCGATGCGGTCAGTGCGATGCGGTGAGGTGAGTTGTGGTGAGGTGAGATGAGGTGAGGTGCAGTGAGATGCGGCGAGTGCGACGCGGTGAGTGCAATGCAGTGAGGTGAGATGTGGTGAGGTGAGATGCGGTGAGGTGCGATGCGGTGAGGTGTGACGCGGTGAGTGCAATGCGGTGAGGTGCGATGTGGTGAGTGCAATGTGGTGAGGTGAGATGCGGTGAGGTGCGATGCAGTGAGGTGCGATGTGGTGAGTGCGATGTGGTGAGGTGAGATGCGGTGAGGTGTGACGCGGTGAGTGCGATGTGGTGAGTGCGATGCGGTGAGATGCGATGYGGTGAGTGCGATGCGGTGAGGTGCGATGTGGTGAGGTGAGATGTGGTGAGTGCGATGCAGTGAGGTGAGATGCGGTGAGTGCGATGTGGTGAGGTGAGATGAGGTGAGG
>NW_020449525.1:0-1583 GCF_003343035.1 Apteryx rowi | reverse complement strand
GGGACCACGGGGATGGGGACCACAAGGACCATGGGGACCACAGGGATGGCGACCGTGGGGATGGTGACCATGAGGACCAGGACCATGAGGACCACAGGGACCATGAGGACCATGGAGACCACAGGGATGGGGACCATGAAGACCACAGGGACCATGGGGACCACGGGGATGGGGACCATGAGGACCACGGGGACCATGGGGACCATGGGGACCATGAGGACCACAGGGACCACGGGGACAGGGACGGGGACATGGGGGCTGTACTCGAACACCTGCTCCAGCGTGATGCCTGCTGCCAGGGGGGCACACGTGGGACTGGGGACCATGGGGACCACGGGGATGGGGACAGGGATCTCAGGGATCAGGGACCCTGGGGACAGGGACCACGGAGACCCTGGGGGTGAGGGATGGGGACCCAGGGACAGGGACCGTGGAGACCCTGGTGACAGGGATGGGGACCATGGGGACCTCGGGGACCGGGACCCCAGGAATGGGCACCCGGAGGTGTTGGCGTTGCCACGGCATTGCTGTGGCAGCGCTGGCATCGCCATGGCAACAGTGGGGCCACCATGGCGGTGTTGCCGTCACCGTGGCATCACCATGCCAACGGTGGTGCCACCATGGCGGTGTTGCCATCGCTGTAGCATCGCCATGGCAACATCGGGGTCGCCGTGGCAGCGCCGCCATCGCCTTGGCGTCACCATGGTGGCATTGGCGTCACCGTGGCAACGTTGACACTGCCACGGAGGTGCTGCCATCGCCGCAGCATCGCCACGGCAACGTTGGCGTTGCCACGGCGTTGCCATGGTGATGTTGGCATCACCTTGGTGGTGCTGCCATCGCCATGGCGTTGCCGTAGTAGCATTGGCGTCGCCGTGGCAATGTTGGCGTTGCTGTGGCCATGCTGCCATGGCCGTGGTATCACCATGGTGATATTGGCATCGCCGTGGCAATGTTGGCGTTGCCGTGGCAGCACTGCCGTCGCCATGGCATGGCCGTGGCGATGTTGGCATCACCGTGGCAATGTTGGTGTTGCCGTGGCATCACCGTGGTGATGTTGGCATCACCGTGGTGCTGTTGGTGTTGCCATGGCATCACCATGGCGATGTTGGCGTTGCCGTGGCATCACCATGGCGATGTTGGCATCACCGTGGCAACGTTGGCATTGCCGTGGCAGTGCTGCCGTCGCCGTGGCATCACCGTGGCAATGTTGGTGTTGCCATGGCAATGTTGGCATTGCCGTAGCATCACCATGGTGATGTTGGCATTGCCGTGGCAATGTTGGCGTTGCCGTGGCAGCGCTGCCGTTGCCGTGGCATCAGCATGGTGATGTTGGCATCACCGTGGCAACGTTGGCGTTGCCGTGGCAGCGCTGCCATCACCGTGGCACCACCGTGGCGATGTCGGCATGGCCGTGGCAACGTTGGCGTTGCCGTGGCCATGCTTCCATGGCCGTGGCATCACCGTGGCGCTGTCAGCATCGCCGTGGTGGTGGCGGTGTTTGCCATGGTGTTGCTGCCGTCGCCGTGGCATGGCCGTGGCGATGTCGGCGTGGCCGTGGCATGGCCGTGGCGATGTCGGCG
>NW_020449524.1:0-1519 GCF_003343035.1 Apteryx rowi | reverse complement strand
GCGTCCCCCCGTGTCCCCACCGCGCTCCCCTGTGTCCCGTGTCCCCAACATGTCACTGTACGTATGTGTGTCCCTGCCATGTCCCTGGCCTGACCCTGGCGTGTCCCTGGCGCATCCCCAGCGTGTCCCCGGCATGTCCCTGCCATGTCCCTGCCATGTCCCCAGTGGGTCCCCAACGTGTCCCTGCCATGTCCCTGCCGTGTCCCTGGTGTGTCCCTGGCGGGTTGATGGCGCATCCCTAGCGTGTCCCCGGCGTGTCACGTGTCCCTGCCGCGTCCCCGTGTGCCCCGGCGCGTCCCTGGCGGGTTGGTGGCGTGTCCCTAGCGTGTCCCCGGCGTGTTGCGTGTCCCCAACGCGTCCCGGTGCGCCCCAGCGCGTCCCTGGCATGTCACATGTCCCTGGCGTGTCGTGTGTCCCCGTTGCGTCCCCGACGTGTCCCTGGCGGGTTGGTGGCGCGTCCCTGGCGTGTCCCAGGTGTGTTGCATGTCCCCACCATGTCCCCGCCACGTCCCGCTGTGCCCCGGTGCGTCCCTGGCGGGTTGGTGGCATGTCCCCAGCATGTCACGTGTCCCCGGTGTGGCGTGTGTCCCCGCCATGTCCCAGCGCGTCCCGCGTGGGTTGGTGGCACGTCCCTGGCGTGTCCCTGGCGTGTCGCGTGTCCCCGTCGTGTCCCAGCATGTCCCGGGCGGGTTGGTGGCGCGTCCCTGGCGTGTCCCCGGTGTTGTGTGTCCCCGCCACGTCCCCACCGTGTCCCCGGTGCGCCCTGGCGTGTCCCTGGTGGGTTGGTGGCGCGTCCCTGGCATGTCCCCGGTGTTGTGTGTCCCCACCATGTCGTGTGTCCCCGCCGTGTCCTGGTGTGCCCCGGCACGTCCCTGGCGGGTTGGTGGTGTGTCCCCAGCATGTCACCTGTCCCCGGTGTGGCGCGTGTCCCTGGCACGTCCCTGCCGTGTCCCTGGCGGGTTGGTGGCGCGTCCCTGGCGCGTCCCCGGTGTCGCGTGTTGCCAGCGTGTCGCGTGTCCCCGCCGTGTCCTGGTGCGCCCCGGCATGTCCCTGGCGGGTTGGTGGCGCGTCCCCAGCATGTCCCTGGCGCGTTGTGTGTCCCCGGCGTGTCACGTGTCCCTGCCGTGTGCCCCCCGCGTCCCGCTGCGCCCCGGTGCGTCCCTGGCGGGTTGGTGGCGCGTCCTTGGCGTGTCCCCAGTGTTGCATGTCCCCAGCATGTCACGTGTCCCCGGCATGTTGCGTGTCCCTGGCGTGTCCCTGCCACGTCCCAGTGCGTCCCTGGCGGGTTGGTGGCGCGTCCCTGGCGTGTCCCCAGTGTCGCATGTCCCCGGCATGTCGCGTGTCCCCGGCATGTCGCGTGTCACTGGCGTGTCCCCGCCATGCCCCCGGCACGTCCCTGGTGGGTTGGTGGCACGTCCCTGGCGTGTCCCACTGCACCCCGGCGTGTCCCTGGTGGGTTGGTGGTGCGTCCCTAGCGTGTCCCCGGCGTGTCGCGTGTCCCTGGCGTGTCACGTGTCCC
>NW_020449523.1:0-1571 GCF_003343035.1 Apteryx rowi | reverse complement strand
GTGCACTCCCACCTGTGCAGGTGTGCCTGTGCCTGTGCACCTCCACCCGCAGAGGTGTGTCTGTCTCCGCCTGTGTTTCTGAGCGCCCAGCGCCTGTGTGCACGGCTGCACAGGTTTACACAGCCGAGCCCGTGTCCACCCCGAGCCTGCGCACCTCTGTGCGCGCACACGCATGTGCAGTGACACCCTCCTCCCTGCTGCCCCCCACCTCCCGCCTGGCTCGTCCTCAGGGCCTCGAGGGAGCGTGCGGTGCCCCCACAGCGCCTTGGGACGCGCGTGCCAGGCCCCTGCGTGCCACCGCACCCCACCGGCTGCCAGCGCCAGGCCCCTGCTTTTGCCGTGCCCTGCAGCTGCAGCCTGCGCCCCAGCCCCACGTCCCAGCCCCACACCCCAGCCCCATGCCCCAGTCCCATGCCCCAGCCCCACATCCCAGCCCCACGTCACAGTCCCACGCCCCAGCCCCACGTCCCAGCCCTGGTGCTGGCACGCTCACCTCGCCATAGGAGCCGTCCGGTCCGCGGCGCTCACCACCTGCGCTGCAGCGAGATGGGGCCGGCGCCGAGGGGCTGCCCAGGCTGCGGCGCAGCAGGAGCCGCCAGCCCCAGCGGCTGCGGGATGCTCCAGCCCCCAGTAGGAAGCAGGAAGGGCGCAGGGAGGCGGGCGGATGGGTGTGCGCGGACGGAGGACGGATGCCGCACGTGTGGCTGCGGGGACGTGCACGCACCCTCACGCGAGCGCTTGTGTGCACGCGGGGTCCCGGACACGCCGCCGAGGGCAGGGGCCCGGCTGGACCCCCCGGCGCGGGCGCTGCCGGGCAGACGGCCCGCAGGAGCTGCACGGAGCGGGCGGCGGGAGCCGTTTGCCTGCGACGCCTCCCGTGACGCTCGCTCTGTGCCGCGGCCCTGGCGGAGGGCCGGACCCRGGCGCAGCAGGAACCGGCCGGGCTGCATTCCCATGCCGCCGCCCTGGAGCCAGCACCGGCATTGGCCCTGGAGCCGGCAGGCAGGCAGGGCCGGCACCCGCACCGCTGGGGACACGGCCACCCCGCGGGGCGCAGGCCTGCAGAGCTACCGCGCGAGGACCACGCGGCACACGGAGAAGCAGACGGGGATGGGAGCATCCAGCAGGGACCGAGCAGGGTCCATCAYGCCTGACCAGCCTGATCGCCTCCYMTGATAAAGCCACTGGATYTGCGGATGAAGGGAGAGCAGCGGATGTCATTTACCTCGACTTCAACRAGTTTTTTGACACCGTCTCCCACAATGTCCTCATATCCGCCAGGAGACGGAGAGGAGGGATTAGCTCCCCCCACACACACACGCGCTCAGCACTGGTTAAGCCGCATCTAGATACTCTTTCCAGACACAGTTTGGGGCCCCCAGCCCAGAAGAGGCTTCAGGAAACCGGGGTGAGTTCAAGGGAGGCCGCTGAGACGGTCGGGGCTGGAGCACCTGCCGCGTGGGGCAAGGCTGAGGGACCGGGGCTTGCTCATCCCGGGGGAAAGAAGACTTCAGACCTCGGAGCAGCCTGCCAGCGCCCACGCGGAGGTTATCGAGGAGGCAGAGCCAGGC
>NW_020449522.1:0-1585 GCF_003343035.1 Apteryx rowi | reverse complement strand
GGTAAGGGTGGCTGTCTTTGCTACAAGAGCACCCTGCTGACATCCTGTCAACTTGATGCCCACCACAACCCCCAGGTCCTTCCCCAGATCCTCTTTCTTCTCCTTCTTGAAGATGGATGTCATATCTGGGGGGAAAGTTGGGGAGGGCTGGGGGCCAGGCAGTGGCTGTGGGGCTGTGTCAGATCCTGCTGCACCGCTGGTCCCTGTGGTGTGGGGAGCGGGGATGGGAGATGGGGCAGCACAGGGGTGGCAGCAGGTCAGCATGGCAGGGGGCAGTGGGGGCTGCAGCAAGGCTGGTGTTTCTGCAGCGCGGCAGCTCTCACATTCATCTCATACTGAAAAGTCCTGCACTGACCCCAGGCAGAAACAGGTCATTTCCCAGGTGACTCTTCCGCCCTCTCAGCAGGACAGGGACATACGAGGAGGGCGCTCTGCCTTATCCCTGATGTCTGGAGAGCATTTCCCCAGGTCAGTGTGTCTGTGCATCGGTGCTGGCCTGCTCGGACATTCCTGGACCCTCCCCTGTGAACCCCGTGGGGCCCTGAGCTGGCAGCGCGGCTCTGCAGAGCGAGTGGCTGTGGGGCAGCGGGGCCACGGGGTGACTCTACACTGGCTGTGGTGGTCAGGGTGGGAAACAGACCCTGCCGGACAGGCATCATTGCACCCAACAACCCCTACCAAGGGGTCTGTGGCCATGGATGATGCTCTGAGCAATCACAGGGCATTTCAAAGGGCTCGGGCTGTGTTCAGGTGTGTCCCCTAGAGCCAGCCCATGGTTTTTCTTTGAAGGTGACACAAACCACTCTTCAGGCTCCCTTCCTGTGCCTGCAGGGTTCACACTGCCTCCCATGGGATTGCAGAGCGCTCACTAGCCTGGACATTCATTGGTTTATCGCTTTACCTTAGGGTGACTCCACTTCATTCTGTGAAGATCCATTCACTGTCCACCCTGAGGCACATGGTGCCCTTGGAGATCCCCTGTGCTCTCCTGGGGGAATCCATACTCCCTTTGAGAAGGACGGGCATCAGTCTCCAGCCCTGTCATATGGGAGATACTGCTTGACCATTCACCATCTCCAGGAGCACTGGGCACCCACAAGTGAGAACTGAATCCAGCCCTGGTTCCCTAACAAATCACCCCTTGAGTTCATCGTCTTGACCCCAGGAGATCCCCAGAAAAGCAACAGGCCCTTTCAGGGTGAAAGTCCTTGAGCACACTCTTGGCTCCAGCTTTGGAAGAAGAACCCAACCTTCAAGCACTGAACTGAGGAAACCCTCTTTTATTAAAGAGACCACGTCTGCCACAGTGATAGACAAATTCACAGAAGGCTTCTGGGTCAGACAGACGGGGTTTGTGCTTCTAGAGAAGTGGAAGGAATTCAGACCTTTGTGGACTGACATGATTATCAGGGGAGAATGCCCAAAGCACAAGAGTTGTCTGAGAGAAATTAGAAACCCCTTGTGAAGAGGGATGGGCAGGTTATTTCTGCTGAACTAGTACCAGCTGAATCAGTTTCCTCAGTGCATCCTTGAGCTCCTTGTTCCTCATGCTGTAGATGAGGGGGTTCACTGCTGGAGGCACCAC
>NW_020449521.1:0-1521 GCF_003343035.1 Apteryx rowi | reverse complement strand
GGGATGGCCCATCCTTGTGCTTGGCAGGTGCTGTCCTTAAAGACCTGCTGGCCTCCCTGAGCTCCAGGGCCCTTGACAGCTGCCTCCCATGGGTTCTGCCACCAGTACCCTGAAGAGGCCAAAGTCTGCTCTTCTCAAGTTCAGGGTCTGTATTTTGCTACTGTCCTTCCTCACTCTCAGGATCTGGGAATGCACATTTTCATGGTCACAGTAGAGAAGGGTGACGCTTACTATCTCATCCCTGATCAGTTCCTCCTTGTTTGAAATTTTCAGATACAAGAAAGCATCACTCTTATCATCCCATCTGGCAGCTATGCAAAGAAGTTGTGCCAAGAGCAAGAAGAGGAGCAGCATGGACAGGAGAGGAAACAAGGAGCAACACCATGATCCTGGTGCCGAAGGAGGCAAGGAGAGAGAGACAGAGGGGTTTGGGAAAGCCTTCAGCTTACCCAGTTGGGCATGCCGCCTCACAGACAATGACATTGCAGGGCAGTTACTCTCAGCCCCCTTGTCAGGCATCATGAAATGGGCCTGTGGCAGGAGAGATGCTGCTCTCTCCTCTGGCAGAGGTCTGGCTGCAGAKGAGGTGGCTCATGCCCTGGACTCCATGTATTGACAGCCCATTCCTCCTGCCTGTCCAGGACCCTCTGAATGGCAGCCCTCAAGCACATGGCTGGGGTCCCCTGCAATTTTTTTGTCCTCAGCAAGCATAGTGAGTATTGCCTCTTCCATGTCACTAATCAACTCATCTGGTTGTGCACCCATCTAGGCGGTAAATCTCTAAATTGTATTCCACAAGGCTATTGTGGGAGACAGTGTCAAACCCCTTGCTCAAATCAAGTTGAAAGACATTTTCTGCTCTCCAACCACAAATAGAGCTATTTAATCCTAGGAGGCAATGAGGTGGTGAGACACAATTTACCCTGGACAAATCCATGCTGACTCTTCCCTATCACCTTCTTCTCCCTCAGGTGCCCAGAAATGAGTGGACTCACTCCATGACACACTCCTCAACCAGTTGAGGCTGAATGGCCTGTTGTTCCCTGGGTTGCCCTCTGGGCCTTTCTTGAGAGTGGATGTAATGATTGCCTTTCTGCAGTTATTGAGGGGGGACCACACCCCATCTCCATGACCTTTCAAAGATGACAGAGGGAGGCCTTGCTAAGACAGCAGCCGGCTCTCTCAGTGTCCTTGGGTGCAGACGTTCCATTCCCACTGACTTGTAGGGGTGGAGTTCTTGCAAGTCATCCCTCACTCAGCCCTCATGCACTGTTGGTTGCTTTTCTCCTCTAGAGCCCTAACTCTAGGCACAACAGCATGAGAGACCTTGCTGGAGAAGACAGAAGCCAAAAAGTCACTGAGCTCCCACCATTCAGCAAAGAGTCAACATTTTCCCTTCTATTCTTTACCATAGCTGAAGCAGTAGCAGCCCTTCTTCATGCCTTTGATGTCCCCTGCCAGTGTGCACCCTCTGAGAGCTTTGGCTTTCATAACACCATCCCTGCTCCAGTGAACACAATT
>NW_020449520.1:0-1639 GCF_003343035.1 Apteryx rowi | reverse complement strand
CCTAGTTACTCTTCCTCCTTTAGTTTCAGAGTTGGAGAAATATGAACTCATGCACCCTATGCGTGGATGTTACTTCATCGTGCCTCAGAACTGCCAGCATCTGGTTTTGGAAACATGGTCTTATAAGGATTTAGGCCCTAAACTAGTGAGAAAGCTAATCGTGGGTATTGTCTTTCATGATACTTAATGATAAAATCCTATTAGAGTAATTTCTGAGCAAGCAACGATACTTCTCTTTCTTTACAAAAAGTTCTGGTAGTATTACCTTTAGGAAACAGTTGTATGTCTTGTACAAAGGCGTATGGATATGCAGAGATGTCATCGTTTAAAGTCATGGTGATTTTTGGAATTTTGTGTAGAATTCCAGTCACTCAAATATTATTTATTTATTTATTTATTATTTATATTGAAATGGATATGTAGAATCTACAAGGCAACACTTAATCTGTCTTGTGAGAGGAGATTAAAAGGATTTAGCTTCTTAACTTAGCAAGGCAAAGTCTCAAACGGTATCATCTTGCTCTCCTTGCGGAAGGAAATACCACAGCTATAATAAAGGACAGTGCTGTTGTCTACAGAACAAGGGGTGTAATCTGGCCTTATCCATGGGAGACATAAGGATCTAGAAGAGGCTTCCATTTTGGGGGCTTTGGATCAAAAAGGGAAGTAGTTTTAAGATGATTGGTTTATGCCTGGGATTTCATCCTTGCATAGTAGAGACTCAGCTGTGATGGCTGTGATGACCCTTTAGATCCTCTTCCCCTCTGTCTTTTGTCTCTCTAACACTGCAGAGGCTCTGTGGCACAATTGCAGCACTTCTGTAAGAGAACACGATGTGATGAACCTTTGTTTGGAAATGTAATTTTGCCTTTAAATGACTCTTGGAAAACATAAATTTTAAGTCTAGAAGACAAATGGCTTCTTTGTGTGACGGTGACACTTTGATGGGAATTCCTCTCTTTGGAAGTTAAAAATTACTATTTCATTTATTTGTCAGTTTTTTTCACTTTATGATTTTACTCACATATGACTTGTAATTGTGGCTGGAGCAACATTTTTACTTATCCACAATGATAATGAGCCCCATAAAAGTCAGTAATGCATGTTATAATTGACTGAAGAATCATGGAAAGCCATTTACCCTCTTTCTAGATCCCCCTACACATATTTTCAGATACGCAGAACATAATTTCGTACTTCGATCTTCATAATTATGATTGTTCTTTTATTAGTAGCACTCTTAATTATCTGCTTGTCAGAACCAGTTGCTTTGCAYATTTTATTGAAACTGAGTCATTATTATTAAAAAATAAAAATTATTTTCTCACAGGGTGTGATTCCTTAGTCATATTTTCCTCATTAGATTGTTGAAATGCKCCTTTATTCTTCCCTATGAGCTGTTTATTGCTGATTGGCATTAATGCCAGAGGTGTGATTTTTATGTGTCCTTCTTGGCCTTTTTGCATCATAGCATCTGACCCAACAATTCCCAGTATTTCCCAATGCTGTAATTTTATGCCCTCAGCAGATTCCTTTTCTTTGTCTCTCTGTCTCTGTCTTTCTCTCTCTCTCTCTCTCTCTTTTTTTTAACAGCTGATCTAACTATGCTCAGTGCTGTAAATGTATCACAAAGACATTT
>NW_020449519.1:1084766-1104633 GCF_003343035.1 Apteryx rowi | reverse complement strand
TCTCTCTCTGTCTCTCTCTGTCTCTGGGCTATTGTAGCAATACTGTGGATTTTCAAAGTTCTACTTAATACTATATTATCAATAGTTTTCAATATGTGTTCCAGATTATATCTTCAGAAACCAGTATTTTCAAGGATAGTCTAATATTTTTGTTAACAGGATATTATTTGGCGCACTTATATGAAAGTTTTTCTGAAACTAACAATTCTCTCTCTCTCTCTCTCTCTCTCTCTCTCTCTCTCTCTCTATATATATATATATATTTTTTTCACTCCAGACAATTGATTTAGAGGGATTCAGGCTGTTCATGAAGACTTTTCTGGAGGCAGAGCTACCTGATGACTTCATCGAGCATCTTTTTACATCATTCAGCAACAAAATCCCTCACTTCAGCCCTTTAATAAAAAACAAACCCCAGCTTCTTTCTGGAGGTAAGTAATAAAATCACAGTAATACAAGAAATTAAAGTTTCTCCTCTTGCTATTTACTTCTAATAGTTATAAACGTGTAGAATTCTGAGCTGTGTATAGTTTGTTCTTTTTTTTTTTCTTCTGGTATTTGTGAATTTGGAGAAACTCAGTCATGAACACAGGACTATTGTGAAGAGAAATGGAAATTAAATGGTTTCATCTTTTTAATTCACAATAATGATGCAGCTGAGACACCAAGTGGACAGTCTTTTTCATGTTAATGCTAATTAAATTGCTATGATTACATGGTCCTGCTGCCTACTGCACTGTGTAAATGCTTAGAAGCCTTCAGAGCCTCCTGCAGGAACTCCTACCAGTGCTCTAAAGCTTTCCTTTCCCATTTACTGTCTCCTCTCTCTTAATTGTCTGATTGTGATGCCGCTGGTAGTAATCCTACACACTTATCAGCTCCTGGTGTTTTAATGACCTGGAAGTGCTAGCAGTATTTCTTTACCCAATGTGAGAATCAGTTCCTTAAAATGGTTTGAATTTTTCATGCTAGACTGTAGATTTTATTTAACATGTTTTTGAGTTTAGAGAACATAAATTTTTGACATACTTTCATGAAAAACAGCGTTAAAATCTTTTGACTTATAAAGTATATAAAGCTTTTTTTAAGAAAATTTAGGCCAAAAAAAAAAATTATCTTCCTAAATTTCAGAGACTTCATTTTGAATGGTGCCAATTTGGGAACTATAGCAACATCCAGTAGCTGAAGGCAGGAGCTAGACTAATATAGACTAGAAATAAATTTCCTACTTTGAACAGCTAGGGTAATCGAACAGTTTGAGCAAATTACAAAAAGGGTAATGGGTCTTTAATCACTTGAAGTCTTTATGTGAAAATTAGATATCCTCAAAATGCAACTCATCCAGAAGTTGGGGACTTGATACCGGTGCTACTTGATAAAATGTTAGTTCTTGTGTTGCAGAGAGGCTTGATGAGATATGGGTAATAGTTTTGAGTAACATTACAAACTGTGAATATACCAAATACTTGCTTTTATCAGGGGATGAGATGAAAAAGTAAGCTGATTGCCACAGTAACAAGCTCTGAATTTCCATAGATGCTATAGATGCCCATTTCCATAGATGCCTAGATACAATTAGAATTATAGGCTTTTAAATATCGCCCATTGAATCTGACTTCTTTTTTGGTAAAGGAATAGTCTATTATGATAACCCTTTCTCTGATTAACACATGCCATTCTCAACTAAATATATTAAATAATGTTTCATTTATTTTCCTTTCCTTAAATTTACAGAAGTTGTTTTTTCCACTTCTTAGCTTTATACACCCCAACCAAAAGACATATTACATTATTGCCTACTATTATGTATATAATATGTATTATTATGCTCATAAACTGTAAAATTTGCTTACCACATTTTCATATGAATTGAATTCTTAAGATATCTTCTTTATCCTTTTTAGTTAGAACTGCCATGGACTCATCTCCATCCACAAATATCTGCTGTGTAGACTATAAATTTCCAGCTTCCTGCGTTTTTGTTGTCTTGTTATCTAGACCCGTTCTATATGCAGAGCAATGGGCTTAGTAGACTATGGTGTAATCAACTCTGCAGAAGATACAAAACTTTCTATTGCTAATTACAGCTCTGATAATCACTTCCTCATGGATTTGGGCAAGTCATTTAGACCAGTGTTTTCCTTCCCTTGCCCTTGGAGATGCTTTGTGACAGAATTATGCAATTATTGTCTCCTGCAGTAGCTATTTTGGATGTCATACATTTGGATGTCATGTATTTTCAGCACTGCATTTTCTCTCTTAGATATATAGATTCTGTTGCCAATAATGTCTTAGCAGCACAATTTTGTTTCCAGTTACAGCATGTCTATTTTTTCATTGATGTTTTCACAGGGAGTAGCATCTTTTACATTCAACACTTTTTGCCTGATAACTCCAACAACACCTGATGTTTACTGATACATATTTATTTATTATGTTATGTTTTAACATGTGTTGTCTGAGTAGATATTTCAGAAAGTCATCTTTTGTCATTTTGTTGTTTTGTCTCTTTCTGTGGCTCTGACACTTCATGTGAAGAAAACACTAACTGCCATTTTTAGGTTGTTGTCAGATTAATTTGTAAATTCTGCCCAGTAAAGGCCATGTTAAGCTTCCCTCACTTTTGTTACAATTCTCTCTGATACATTTATTCCTTAAGTGTGGTTAAACAAAAAAAAAGTGAATTCTCTTATTATTGTTAAAACTGTATGCTATATTTATTTTTTATTATAATATTACCTCCTAATTTTTTTTTATCCTTCACTAACTCTTTCCACTTTTTAATTCCTTTCAACCTTTTTTTCTCTTGGTAAGGACTTAAAAAAATAATGTGTCATGAGACCAGTTTAATAGTCTTCCATATGAATTCAAGTAATACTAAAAGGACGGTTTTATAAAGTGTTATGCCCAAAGCATGTCTGGAGAGACAATTCAGTTCATCTCATGCTAGCATTATTGGTTATTTTGCCTGAAAATATGCTGTTTGTACTGTAATTCAAATACATGAGATTTTAACTAGGTGTTACATATTTATAATTTGTAGTGATTAAAGAGAAAAACCTGGGCCATTAAAATGTACAAATGAAAATCATGGAAACCTTCATTTCAGGTTATCAAGTAATTTTTAAACATTACCAATAATGAAAAAACTTACCATACTGGGAAAGAAACATCTGGCATTCTTCTGGAAGATGGGAAGGTATACACAAGCTAGCGAAGATCACATGAAAAGTAGCAAGGTTCATAAATGTCTCTGGAATGTGTCCACTTTTTACTTAGTGTTTCTCTGTTCACTCACCTGTGTTTATAAATTGTATTTTCAGTTAAGGTGTCTGAAGAGAGATGGAAGCAGATGCCAGTTAAGCAGCAGCATTGTAAGTCAGTGTTACATCCCCCCTTCTACCACCTATGATTATGAAGAAATACTTTGACTTGCAGCTGATGATATGCCAAAAGTTCATTTTCATTTGGATTTCAGTGGGATTCAGGGCTATGCATATTTGAGATGAGTTAGGTCCAGTTTTATTCAGTACACAGGATTCACATAAGATCAGAATGTGAACTGGTTGTGTAAATTGTGTGATTTAAAGATAACACCTTATTGATTAATATTTCGTGCTGTCTTAATTTTAAAAGCACATACTATTCTTGTTAGTTTCAAGTCTGAATTCTCTGTTTCATGTTTTTTCCTGAATTTCAGGTTTTAGTACTTCGCTACCTACCTCAAATGCAGATCCAGCAGAAAGATCAGGAACTCAATTTCTGATTCTGTTTTTGGATCTCTGTACAATTTGGAAAAGCATGAAATGTCTCTCTCCTTCCCCGCACATCATATGGTCAGTTGCTGCCCAAAGTAGTTTTCAAGTGTGAGCGTGCATTGGCAGTAGTTAAAATCTGGCTATCTGAGCTACTTTGTTCGTTCTTTGATATTAATGGAAATACAAACAGTAATTTTACAGTGTTCATGGGTGATGATGTCACAGGATCCTGTGCAAGAGACCGGGAAGCTTTGAAGGACACTGGATCAGACCTCAGATGGGGATAGGCCCACTTCAGAGAAATGGTCTATCTAGAGGCCTTGGCCAAGCAGGGCCTTTTGGGATACAGTAGCTATAAAAGGTTGTATTCTGATCTGAGCAAGTCATGGGGCTACGAGAGTGAGCTTCCAGTGCATTACCCAATGTAGTGGTTTCCATATTGTCCTCTGTGCTCAGCACTGTCTGGAGCTAAAACGTCAGYTTGGAAATTGGTCCCTTTTCAATGAACAGAATTTCGGTTATCTCATGAAGCTGGCAATGATTCTGGGGGTTCAGAAAGGAGGAGTGTTTCATTTTTCAAATAATTTTCTTAGCAGTATGATTTTCATTATTTATAATAAGGTCTCTTATGTGAATCTATGGTGTGTGTGGGGGTTCATATAGAACAGAAATTATTTCAGAGTCTAATTAGTATTTAATGCTCTAGTTCTTCTAGCAGTAATATTTGGTGGAATATTGACCTATTTAACCTTTTTATTCATTTAAATATTTACTTTTAGTGCTTACCTACCTAAAATCTTGGACTTGAACTTGATTCAAAGATATATTCTCTGCATGCCAAATTGCTCTTAGTTACTGATTTTTTTTTTTTTTTTTTTNCAGAATTCTGTTTCTATTTGATAAAGTAATTAGCTAATCCAAGAGGAATGGATGAGAGAAATTATGTATGCAGGTTATATATGCAGAGAAGAACCTGCTCTGAATTAATTATAGAATATATTTAAGGACAGTTAATCCCTTTGTAAAGATCCTTCTTTAGCATTGCTAAGGTCAGTGGGAAATGCAATAAATTTTTAGGAAAGTTTTATTATTGCTTTCTCTGTGTAGTCCTATCCTTTTGCTTTGCTTTTCTGTTTATTATCAGTCCTGCAAATTCTAATAGTATCCTCAGGACCAGCCTTGCTAGTGTTTTTTTGAAACAAAAGGTTTGGCAATGTTGAAACTTGTGTTCCAGCTGATACACTGGAACTGCTCTGATCACAACATTTGAACAATTATTATGACTGTTATTTAAATTCTGTGTTTATTCTCATGATATTCTTAGGCCAAGGCTTCTACAATTTAACTCTGTGCTGTTTTGACATGCATCTGACTCTTTTGGGGAAAACTACACATTTGGATGTCATCAAAGTTCTCTTTGATGTCACTAAGACATCTTTTAATTAGTATAGCTGATAGCAATCTTTAAGTTTGATGAAACTTCTACAAACACAAGGAAGTAGATACAGAGTGGTGCAGGGATTGTTTTAATGTTTAAATTAACATATAAGCAGTTAAATAAAAATATTCAACAAAAATGTTGTGCAGTCAAATGACATCAGATCAGGGCAAATGAAAAAAGTGATGCCATTCCCACAATTGATTTATTTTTACAGTAGGTTGTTTTATCTGTATATTATTTTAGATCTTTTTCACAAAACCCTGACCATCATTTTAATTCTGTATTTGCCAGGTAAACTCTGAATATGGATTGTTTAAAACTTCACATTTTATTTTTAAGTTAAGAAGTCTTCTGAGATTTAAATAAAGAAATCAAAGATGCATGTATGTAAGAGTTCTGTTTTGCATTCTCTATTTATATCATGGATAAGAGTAAAAATGGCTATGTGTTATTTTCAGGTTTGAGACTTAACAAAGGTACCGCTGCATCCCGACCTCCTACTCCTGCCAAGTTACATTTACCAGATGTGATCCAGTTGAAGGACATTGTTTGCTATTTGTCTCTGCTAGAAAGAGGAAGACCTGAAGATAAACTAGAATGTACGTTCTTTTTTTTATTTTACCTTATTTTATATATTTATTTATTTTCAGGGAATTTCTTTTCAGGGAAAGAAAAAAGTCATCAAAATTTCCGATTCAAAATTTTCCAAATTTAAGACTTAATTTGGTGATAGGGAAGTAGTATTGCAGAAATGAACTATTATTTTTGCTAAGAGTTTTAACTTTGTAAGCTTTTAAGTGACTTCTTTCTATCTAGTACACATGAAGTTGGGGAGTAAGGAACATAAGATCTGCAATTAAAATAATCCTTTCAAATACTTCTTTTTATGGTATTGTCAATAAATTACTCCTGGTATCAGAGCTGTAAAAAACAAATTAAATATACTGAGGATGCTTAGAGATATATACAGGTAATGGCTAGGATAATCTGTAGAAGACATTCTAGTTCAGGCAAAGAACAGATGCTAATGTAGGCCATGGACTCTATAATATTAGTGAATACCAGAAAGTTAAAAAACAAACAAACAAAAACAACGGATCTGTGCCATTGCTGAGGGAGAATGTTTAACTCTGGAAGTTAGAAACGACTTGATTTATGAATTAGGGGCCTGATTCATTGAAGCCCAGTACCTCTACCAGTTCAGAAAAGTAATTAAGTGAGTTTGATCTGCAAATCAGAGAAAAACAAAGAAAGTTTGTGTTTCCCATTATGGAATTTTAGAAACCAGTTAGCTCCAGGTAGATAAACAATCAATCCAATCCTGTAGTTCTTACCAAGACCAAATATACTTTGATATACATAGCTGGTCTGTCTATAAAAGAGCTGTGGGATCAGGCTCTGATACTGTATGGAAGGTAAATACTCAATATGACAGGAAATGCAGACATCAGGCTCTATCTGCTGGAAAGAAAGATTCATTACAAGGTGAAGTGACTATGTACTTTTGAACTATCTTCATATTTTGTAGTTTGCTTGTAATAACAACTTCAAAGATGCTAGACTTCATACTGTAAGATCACTGGCAGTTTTGCCTCAGCAAGGATTATAAGGTTCTGCCCTCAGATTTGATAATATCATAGTGTGGTATCGTATGGTTAGAATATGATGATGTATGTGCAAATGTGCATTCAGAACGCATACAAAGAAAAACCAAGTTTCCAGAATTTAGTTCAGCTTACCGTATAGTAATTCTTTCTTGGTAGCAAGCTGTGCAAGCCTTATCAGACCTCTAAAGCCGACCCTGTAGCATGAAATGGAGATCGGTTGCTTCCCCTGGAGCCAGGAATTGGTACAATGGAAAGAGGGAGAGGCAGAGAAGCAGAAGGTGATTTTAGTGCAGGGAATGTTGCATGGAATTCGTATTAGAGGAAGTGCATAGGCAAGAGACTGTGAATGTTTTTTTTTTTTTATGATTTGGGAGAGAGAGCCTGGTCCAATAAATATACTGTTTTTACACATTTCACATATTCAAGATCATTTGCATTTATTAGTTATAAGTAAGAACATGCATATTATATAGGTTTATTTTATAGTTTGTCATACAGAGTTGAAATACACCATATATTATTGTTTTATACAGTGTCTAAATTTTCRATTTTACTGTACCATTACTTAGTGTGCAGAATTCTCTGTACATTCTAGCTGAATTCTCCTTATAAATCAATGGTATAATTTAACCCTTTGTCTGAAATAATTTCATAACAATAGGCACTGTGACTACAAAGTGAAATATAAATTAGTAGAAGCAGACAGAAGAATGGAAGGGTGGCTTATTGCAGAGTTGCCAACATTAATATTAATCTCAAATCACTAGTTCTTCTGTTGACAGAAATGGGAACACGCTGATTCATAGCTGAGAGTTTAGAAACTAGATTGAGGATGAGCAGAGCATGGAAGCTGTGCTTCCAAATAAAAATTGATATAAGATGGAGGATTTTTAAGATAAAAGACACCAAAAGGAAATAGTGTTTTATAGATTTTGGATCTAGGTATGATTTATAAGTTTTCATAAATTTAAAAATAATTCAGCAGATGAATGGATTCTTTAACACATAACAGTATACTGATATTCTTAAAGCTCTTTAGCACTGTGAATCTCACCTGTGATGTACTTAGCACATCTATTATTCATAAAATATGTTTGGCCTCAGTATAAATTATAAGCCAAACTTTAGTTGCTGAGGTAAACTGGAAGAATTTGAGCTGTCTTTTTAAGGWCATATTGTAAATAGACATCTGTGTTTTTAAGTACTTAGATGTTCTGTAGCTTAGCCTGCAAGCTTGATTCATAGAAACTACCTTTTCCTATCCATGTTGTTTTCATGTATACCCAGCTTTGCTTACTGGTAATTTTTGAATATGTAAGAAAGGCCCCTTGTAAATATGCAGGCTACTTCCCTAGGACTGAACTGCAGTGTTTTGTGGCACAACTTTTCTTTCTTTAGTAACCCCAACAGTGGACGTTAATTTAGCTCACAATTACATAAGACTTTCTCAGCCCAGCCCATTCCTCAATTTTTGTGTGTTTTTGTTAGTGTGGAACGTTATTATGACCATAGACGATTAGGGACATGGGTCAGAGACCTATTCTGAAACTGCTCAGAGAAATGGCAGGAGGCAGTATGAAGGGCAGTAGACATGAACGCAACCTACGCAGGTACCATAGCTCCGCAAAGATAATGTGCTTACAAGTCCTCAGACCTCTCATTACAGTTATGAAAAGAAACTCCAAGAATTATAAGCTGTGCTTTTTTGCCATAGTTTCTCTTGTCAAGATTCTCTCTAAGTTATTCAGTTTCTGTCCCTTCCACACTGACAGAAGCTTCCATAATGCCATAATTCTCTTTTGCATTTTTGCAGTGCAGTGAAAATAGAAAGTGCGTTCAGCCCTTGTGTGTATATGTGTGTGTGAAAATGAATTCCCCGATTTCGTTTCTAAAGGCCATGGTTTCCAACTTTTGTAATTTTTGGGATATGTTACCTGAACTTTGAAAGTTCAGCAGTGCAACAGCTGCTCTCATCTTGGTAATCTTTTAATACATTTTTATTTATTTACAAAAGGTAAGGTGTGCAGTCTCATAATAGAAATCAGCCAGTCCTATGATTTTAGGGGATGGGAAAAGGAATATGAAAGGCCAGCTTGGGCTCTGTTGTTTGCATGGGGATTTTTGTTCAGGAGTTTTTATTATTTGTTTTGTTTTCTCCCAGACTGGGTAAATCAGTAAGAACATGAATATTTAGAAATTTATGAATGGAAAAGAGATTACATGCCTGGTCAGTGGGGTAGTTATTCAAAACAGAACGTCAGCAAAGAACGGAGGTTGAGCCTTATCCCTATGCAATGCATATGTAACTGGAGAGACTCTGTTTGCTAGCAAGGTGAAACAGTTATAACTGTGCTAATATCTTTTAAATGACTGATTAGAACTGCTGACTCATGCTAAAAAATTGCCAACACTACTCTCGAATGGATAAAGATCAGAGAACTGCTAAAACAGCTGAGACTGTAGCAGAGACTGTAGAGGATTCTTTCAACCACTGCAGTACAATCACAGAGGAGGAGGTGGCAGAACCAAATGATTTGTACGTTATCACTGAGTGATTCAGTAACTCATCCCTATGGAAACTGTGAATGCTTAACGGTACCTTTGCCAGATAATATTAGCTGTCTTGCTCGGAGCAGCTTTGGTAGAAGCATAGTAGCAGTGACAGTACCAGTCTCTGGTGACTTTTAACCACTATTTTTCATTCAAGCATTATGTAATTCCCAGCAAAGAAACACTTTTTTAGGTGTTCTTATGCTATAATTTATGAACAGTGGACTTACGTAGCTTGTAACAATATTCTAGAGTAAATATCTTCAATCTTGGGTTACATCTCTTAAGGGCTTATCATAGTGGCTAACATTGCTAAAGTGATGGAGTAGTACTTACGTTTGAGTAAGTGAGTAGTACTTACATGTTTTTTTTTCTCAGTTAGGTGATCAGCTTGGGAAGATGGTGGGGGATGGGTGATATAAAGCAAGCACACTAATCCAAATGCCTGTTTAAGTACTTTTTGCCCTAAGTCAAAAATAATCACATTCTTTCCCTCATTTTGCTTTCCAACTGCTAAGAAATTCCTCTCACTTATCACTTTATTGTTGTTGCCTGAGAAGAGTAATAAACTTGGCTTGTAGAATTTGTTGGCCCATAAATGCATTTCCTGTAGATCCAATGCAATTGGATTGTTCGCTGTTAATAGGTCATATGTTATGTTTCCCAAGACATCCAATATCACAGTTCAAACAGTTTGCTTGGGTTTTGCTATGAGTTGAAACACTACAGTGTCCTGCAACACATCTAGGTGGGCCTTCTCTCTTCCTACTCCTTAGAAAATAGGTCTTTTAGGGAAAAACTGAACACTGTTGAAGGGATTTAGAGTTCAGAGCTCTGAGAAACTGTCCCCCACATAGCAGGGACAAAGAGTGAGGTATTCCTAGACGTCTGGTTTTCATCCTTTGCCTTATAATAACGGTTCTACCAAAGGTTTAAGCTTCTCCCTGCTCTGCAGTCTGATCCTGCAAATGAGCAGCTTAGTAAGCTGCCTTTGAATGTCTTGGTAATGGTGGATATACCAGCTCTTATGGCTGGAATTAGGTAATGATAGAAACATGAAAGAATATATTCTTTCTGGACATTATCAAAATGGAGCTATTCTTGTCTGGGTAGCTCCCCAGCATGTTGAGAATACATGTTTAGGTTGTAGTCTGAACCTGGTAGGAGTCATGTTGACATGTATGAGTAATGTTTCTTGTTGGGTTTGGCTGACTAGATACTTCAAATAATAATCCATTGTTTCATTTAGCTGATCAGAAAACATTTCTAAAGCAGTATCAATATTGAATCTTGATAGCTGCAAAGGAAAGAGTGGAATAACATTGGCACTTAAGTAGGCTTATCAACGTTTGCCTGACCTGGTGCATGTTATCATATGTTTGGCAAAGTGGCAGAAAAGGGCCTTTTTAGTAGTGCTCCCTGTGAAAACAGATCCTTTCTAGGAGGAACCAGAATCCCATGTCACAGATCAAATTAGCTGCTGCATGGACTACATGGAAAAGGTGCAACTGCAATGACCTGCTCATGTGTCTCCTTGGAGGCACTGTGGCAGGGGAGTCACTGAGTGTTTCTCACATAATACAAGGGATTTGGTGTGTTTGTGATTATTAGTGAACACTGAGGAAAATGATAATGCTGTTCGTTCTCTGAAGCTCAGATTTGTTAAAATGAAATAATGTTGTTACTGTTTTTTCTAACTGAATTTCCTTCTTCTTTCTTTCTGTTTCCTTTTTAGYTATGTTTCGCTTATATGATACAGATGGGAATGGATACCTGGATAGTTCGGTAATTTTATTTATTAATTTTGATATGTTGCAGATTATGGCAGTAATGGTATACCTATAGCAAACTGCATGAAACCAAATCAACTTCACATTTACTCTGAATTAATAAAAGCAGTATGAATTGTACTCAATAGAAACATCATCCATTTTGAAAGCAGCTCTGAACTCTTCCATAAACTTCCTCTTCTACAACTGTATAAATTGTCGAATACTTATACAACTGTTGAGAAGTCTTGTAGAGTCTTCCGATTTTTAAAAATTTTACTGCAGGAGGCATGTTAACATGGTTCTTAAAACTCCAGTATGCCTTTGGGAGAGGTTTATGAAAGTGCCATTTGGAAAGGTTTCGTTAAACAGGGAAAATGTGAGAGCTGCACAGTTGGTGAAGGTAGAGAGGAGATGTCAGAACTCCAGTTTGAGAGCTGAGRAGCAATATTAAAGATGAAGTTTTGAGTAGTAGCCCAACCAAACATTTGAATGAAAATCAAAGATAGCAGTGAGAAAGACTTTTTTAAGAATGTAGCTATGCTTTGGGTTTTTTGTTGTTTTTTTGGTTTTTCTTTTTGGCAAGGAACAAAGATCAGCTAATGGAAATAAGTATTGTACGGGAAGCTTTCCTTTCTTTTGTCTCTCCCCAGAATAAGAAAGGAAAGAGCCGATTGGTAAGGAAAAGTAAATAGGCTGTATGTGAATAAGGAAGCTAAGATACATAGATGTATAATGTAAGGACTTTATGATAGGGAATACAAAACATTAATTGGATAACTAGTCGTAATAAATACAACACGAGAATACCAAATGGTTCTAGATAAGCACCTGAGCATGTTTACAAATCAAATTTTACACATGATTATGGGAAAGCACTAGTGATACATGATCAAGGGAAATTACAGCACTATAGTAATGAGAAATGGTCTCTGTATTAGGTTATGCAGTCCTACATGCCTACAGTCCTTCATGCCTTCTTTCCATCAGAAAGTTGTGAATTATACAATTGATGACAAAAAATAATTTTTTAGAGTGCTGGAATTTGAAGTACCTTAAATCATAGGATGGGCTTCAGATCATGAAAGCAGTGGTCAAATGAACAATTAGGAAGCAAGAATCTATTACTTCTTTCAATCCAGAGACTGTCCTTTGGTTGTGGAGCTACATTTCAGCTCCCTAAACGCTCTGTAGTCTATGCCTGATATTTTGCTAGTGATGTGGATTCACCTAAGAGGAAAAATGGACAGTTTCCAGCATCAGGACATTTTGTTAAGAACATTAAAATGAGAGGCTAAAATCAGCTATACCTTTCATTTGAATTATATGATGTTCAGTTGTATGTACAATTCCAAGGACAGGAGAAGTGGGTTGTCTRTTGCAGCAAGGTTACTGCAGAGTGCACAGTTTGACTTCAAAGTGCAATCAGAGTAGAGAAATTATACTTTTACACAAAATAACACTTATTATAAAGAACTGTTAAAACATGTCATATCCATCTACTTATCTCAGAGATTCTGGGTTTTAATAACAGGAGGATTTGAAGAATTTTTTGAAGTTTGAAGTCACACCACAATGGAAAGATTAGTCAATGCAAGATTACTCACAAATTAATTGACTTTCTTTCTCCTTGGCATTGTGTCCACATATTCTTTTACAAGTGAAGAGTAAATAAAGTACAGTAATACATTTGACCAGTGATTGCCTGATCTTGCTCTCTCCATAATAGCAAAAGCTACAAAGTAGAATTTGTTTCAAATGAAAGACTTAGTTTCACGGGACACTGATTACTCCAGAGAAAGTATTTCAAAAATTGGCCTCTACATTATGCCTATAAAACTYCTGTGTAGCTAAATGCCTGTGCAGAGATCTGCAAATACAGCTTACATATTTCTCAAGTACAACTTTAGTGTAAATCCTCGAGAGTTTTTTTTCCTAAGTTGGATATCAGTATTTAGGGTGTCCCTTGAACATAATAATAAGAGGATACTAATCAAGAGGCAGATTTTATGCTTTCTTACTATCATCCCTCAAACTTACTGTGCAGAATCACAGAATGTTTGAGGTTGGAAGGGACATCTAGAGATCATCTAGTCCAACCCCCTGCTCAACCAGGGTCACCTACAGCAGGTTGCCCAGGACCCTGTCCAGACAGCTTTTGACTACCTCCAGGGATGGAGACTCCACAACCTCTCTGGGCAACCTGTTCCAGTGCTCAGTCACCCTCACACATATGTTTATATGTAAATATCATTGATGCTATATAAGACTGGTTAAAGAAATGAATTGCAAGTCTGAGTTTCAGATGTTTTAACTACCTACCTTGCATCTGGAGATATGAATGTTCAGCTTTTCTTAAAATCAGATCTTATATGTAATTGTAGTGTATATCCCCTTGCACTCCTTTTGAGAATGAGTGGAGAGTTTCATATGTCTACATGGTTTGAATTTACATTAGCATACAGGATTGACCTGAAAATATGGGGTAGACTTTCAGCTACTGTTAAGTGTCATAGTTATATGAGGATGCATTCAAAGGTTTGTATGAACTTTTTCACTTTTACCTAACAAACAGTTAAAGAAAATGTAACATTTCTGGCAGACATCTATGGTTAAGTTCACACAGTTCACGCATATCCTTATGTCTAGAATATTTTCCATCATTAGTATTAATATAGCATTTCCACCCAGTGCATTCCTCAGCCCCTGGAATATAGGGGAAAACCTTTGAATTTTAAATCCTAATGACTCAAACTCATGAGTTTTGATTATTTAGAATAGTGGAATTGAAATCAAGAGTTATCCTTGAAATAACACTGACAAAAATTGAAGCTTGTTTATTTAAAACAAATGTTTTTCAGCTATCCTTTTGTCATGTCAAATGAGGAACATAAATTATTCCTGCTAAAGAAGCAAGTGAAATATGAGCCCAAAACTGCCTCTTCTCACATAAAAAAGAGTTTTCTGTAAGGGTAAATACTTTTATATAAATTAAGGTATTTGCTTTAAAAAATATTATAATTATTCCTCCTTTTTCTGCTCAGTGGGTCTCTGATTTTAGGCTTTGGTAGCAATCACACTGTGTATTGATTACCAATTAGTGATTAGAAATGTAATTTTCCATGTATTTTAGCACTGACAAAACAGTATCACTAAAGGCAACAGGTGTGAATCATAAGCTGCTTACAGTAGGATTTTCCATTATAATAGTGCACTAAATATTATCATTCTTTTTCTTGCATCTGTAGGAGCTGGAAAATATCATTGCTCAAATGATGCATGTTGCAGAATACCTTGAATGGGATGTTACTGAACTGAGTCCAGTAAGCATCCATTTTATCACCCATTTTTGATGTTGTAAGAGACTGTTTTTAATCATTTTGTGATACTTAATGCCTACATGTGATTTTAGATATCAGTAAGATCGGAAATCATAGTAGTCTATGCTTCACTATAACTGTTAATTAGCACTTCTACAGGTCTTTTTTCTGATTAAATCTGCTCTGTGATCTGCTCTAGCTCTTTGCTGAAGTTTAAGGCTTTTCTTCAGTGCATATAATAATTAATATTTATAATACAACTGGTGTATCCCTGAAAAGTTCTTAAAAGGATCTGTCTCTTATTTGTATTGTACATAGTAAGTACACAATGGGGCACAACTTGGTTTGTGAATAGGTGTTAATAAAACATAAATAAGAATATGGAGTTTCATTTTCTCAACTGTCACCAGTCATTTTGGTAAATACCTTCCAGAGATGCCATACAAATGATATTTCCCTTGCTGTTTGTGCATGGATGAGGGCTCAGAGTTCTGTATATGTCTTACTGTTATCTTAGAATATGAAATTTATGAGTTTTTTCATTAAAACTGTGTAGATCCTCCATGAAATGATGGAAGAAATTGACTATGATCATGATGGCACTGTTTCTCTAGAAGAGTGGATCCAAGGAGGAATGACAACAATCCCGCTCTTGGTGCTTCTTGGATTAGAGAATGTAAGTATAGACATAAGAGTATCCAGCCTCAACTTGCATGCCGGCTGTGACCTTCAGGTTAGTTTCTCTGCAGCCTGTATAAAGAATGTCTTTTCTTGTTTTTACTATGGCTGAATGGCATTTGAAGAACAGAAGTGTGCCTTCAAAAGGCAGAACTATGTTAGCATGTCCAAACCTGCTCCAAATGAGTCAGCTCTGGAGCTGGAAGCTATAACAAGCTTTGTAGTTTGATATGCTAGCCATACCAATTAGTCCTACAGACAGCATATTACTAATTCTTCGCTGCAAAATAGTATCCATGAAGAATGTTTTAATGCCCACGTGTATGTAGCAACTTGCTTGGAGCAGTGTCTAGGCTTCTCTGCATGGTGCTGTGCTGTGTAGCCTAACCGTAGTGAATCACRGAACAGTCGAGGTTGGAAAGGACCTCTGGAGTTCATCTGGTCCAACTTCTGTTGAAAGCAGGGCCTTAGGTTAGGTTATCCAGGGCCCTGTCAAGCCGAGTCCTGAATATTTCTAGCGAGGGAGATTCCACCACTTCTTGGGGCAACCTCCTCCAGTGTCTAATTGTTCTCAGAGTGAAGAGTTTTTTTCTTATGTCCAGATGGAGTTTCCTCTGAAGCACCCTGTGTCCATTGGCTCTTGTCCTGTCACTGTGTATCCTTGTGAACAGAGCTCCTCCATCTTCTCCATAACTACCTCAATAAACCATACCAGGCAGCAATATCAAAGAGAGCACTTACACCAAAGGGTGGAGTGTTATGAAAGAAGAGCTTATTCTCTCTACATTTACAGCTTCACAATAAAGATAAGAAATATGCAGTATGATCAATTTTATACGAGTTACAGCTGCTTTAACACTGGCATGTTGCCAGTGCCACCTGCTGTCCTATAGTTGTTTGAGCATGTATATCTCAGCATATGTTTCAAATACTTTTCTGTGATTTGGTATAAAACATTTTTTTATTTACAATATTCTGAAGTCCTTTCAAGAAATTGGAGAGAAATAATAATAAATATTTTTTATTCTCCCCATCTACTGCTACTGCCCTAAGCAGTACTGACTAAGCCTAGACTGCTGCAGTCACTCAATCAGTAGTATCTTATTTTCACGAAGAATCRTCAGACTGAGACTTTCCACTGGAGAATCTGCAACACTACAATATATTTAGCGGAAGATCTAAAACTCTTGCAAAATAGTATACCTTTAGCTTTTATTAATCAAATTTCCAGCTGGATATCTGAATTGAGGATTACTTAACTGCACATTTAAATCAGCACTGAAATTAGTGATTTCCTAATTCTAAATTTGAGTGATGGAGTAACAAAAAGTTAAATTAATTCCCCATCATGAAATAGCAAATCTGTGTCAGGCTGCATTCTATTATTTGTGCAGAAGTACTCCAAACAAACAGCAACACTTTCTCTTAAGCAATCAGTATAGCAGATAACTGTTAGACGTTTTCAGTATGAATTTTTCTTTTTTATAGGTATTTTAGTTGTTTTGGGAGTATTTTTCTGTGTGGACACATCATACTTTCTGAATACAAAACTGCTTAAATTCTATGATAAATTAATGCGAGTCCTTCTGTAGAGGTTTATTTCTGTATTAAAGCAAAAGCTATGTAAATGTAAAGAAGCTATGTAAATGTATGTTACTTGATAATTTATCCTTTTAAGTATTTTTACTAAGGAAATAACAAATATCCATAAGCCAACTCAGTGATCAAAATTCCATAGTTCTGTGAACAGTATCACCGTGGGTCAGTGTTTGTCTAATTAAGAGTATTCACAGTTCTTCATGTGTCAAAGAAACATAATTTTTTCACAACTCTAAATTTATATAGTTCTATGCAAAAATATATTTTTGATCAATAAGCCTAGTTTTAGTTGTTGACACTGGCGTAAAAGGGATGATGTGGCTTTTAATGCCTTTTATTTTACTTTACTATGGGTGAAAGGGCCGTTACCTAGAGAACCATACAAGCTGTGTCACTAGTCATTTGCTAATGATTTACTAGGAAATGATGCCATCCTCTAAAAGGGCTCCCATTTTTTTCGTGTTTCAAAGATCTCTTGAATCATTCATGTAATACTTAGAGAAAACCCAGTTTCACATTTTCCATAAAAAAAAGTTACTTCTACTGCTTGTACACAGGTTGAAATAATCAAATCTAAGTGTATTTTAGGACACTGAAAAGTTAATCAAATAAGATAAAACTCTTTAATGCCTATCCATTACTGTTTTGTATAAACTGTTGTCATCATTTTGCTGAGTGATACATGTGATGTTATAAAACCAAGCTCTTATGTAACATGCATCATTTCAGCTGGTGGAATGCTATCATTTCTCTTTACATCCTGTTGCTATATTCTGCAAACGCAGCCACCCAGGACTGTGCTTTTTGTCTGTCTCTTCTCTTTTAGTTATGATAATGAAAAGTAAGATAAGAGTCTTTTGGACTCAGTAATCAATAATGAAGTCCTAGTATCTTAAAGTTTGTGAGAATAAAGGGGACAACCTCCTGACTTAGGCAGTAAAAACCTTTCAATTCATTTGTATTAAACATTACATTAGATGCTTTAGTTACAGAAATAGTAGTCCAAAATATTCAGAGAATCATTTCAGTGACATATGGAACTATATTATACAAAACTGAAAAAATAAACAAGTTAGTTTATAAACACTGAGATTGAAACTGCCTAATCTCTTATAGGCTTGTGGGCTTTGTCCTTTGACTCCATCTTCAGACTCCCTTCTGAAAGAGACAGGAGCATTAGGCTGTGATCATGAATATTAGCCAGCCAGCTACTGCCAAATTCAAAAATTTAACAAGGAATTCTGCCTGACTTCCCTTCTGTGGGGCAATCCTCTCTCTCCTTTTTCTAGACTTTCATGGAATTTCTAGTATCCTTTCAAATTTAGCCAACATTACTGAATAAATTCAAAAGTTGTTGGAGGAGCTTAAAGACATACAGACAGAGGGACAAAGAACATAAAGAACAAAGAACATAAATGCTTAAGGCGAATTTCTTTGAAAAGAAATCAATCTAAATATTCAGTTTATTTTATGTTATTGGGGTTTACCTTTTTAATTCCTGCTAAAAGCTGCTATGAAAGCAGAACATTCTTCAAAATAAGTAAGAGTTTTACTTGTGGTGATGTTTCAGGACAAAAACAATGAATTCTTGTTCTGGTGCTTTTCAAGACAAACAATTTCATTACAAAATAAGGAACGTAAATAAAAAAATAATTAATTTTGTTCTATGGAGGTACTGTGGTACACAGACTGTTTGGAAATTTGTTTTGCAAGAGTAGATCTTAGAATTTTATGCTTATATAATCCAGTTGTACTTGGATAACTGTACTTTTTCCACCTAGCAGTGGCTGAACGCATAGTGTCAAGTAGCACATCTACTAAGACCATTCTCTTTAAGACCCCTAATTCTTATTCTGGAGCATCTAGTCACACCAGTTTCCTGGAAGTTGTTCCAAGAGATTCTGAGTCTCTTGAAAAGTAAGTATGTCTTGAAGAGTGGCATATTGCACACGAGTAGCTATTAGACTATACGGCTCTCTGTATTCTACTCCTCCACAGTAGAAACCTTCAAAGAGTCTGACCTTTTTCTTTCATTCTGCATTAACTGAAGCAGTTAAAACCCTTAGCAAAGTATGAGATACCCCAACAACTATCTCCTAGCATTGCTCGAAATGTTCTTTGTAATTGGGAACAAAGGCATTTACTGATGATTTACTCCTAAGTGTTTTTGTCAGTCATGAACATTGTCTGCTGTTCTCCCCTAAGAGTCCCTCACTTGCACAGTATTTTTCCACTCTGTCCTGATGAAAGCATTTGATTTCTGTTCTAAAATAATTTCCTGACAGATATTTGTGATGTATCACTATCATCTCTGTCAGATGTCCTACAAAAGGTATGTATGAAATTTTCACAAGTGCTAGTGTTTAAAAAATCCTGGTGCATTTTAGGAGTGGAAAGTATTTTATATTTGCTCCCTTTTCATTGGCCACTAGATGTCACAGTTGCACTGTATCTGGTACTGTACAGTTGCTGAAAAGCTGCCCTAAGGCAAGAGAAAAATTTAACAACAATAAATGCTTCATAACCTGTGTAAGTTTTGTCATAAATAATATGAAACCAGGCTACTATGCCTTTCTTTTAAATTACCCGTTTTAATTTTCAATCCATTTCACCTCATCTCTTGAAGCAGATATACTCTGAACGCTTACAAAATAGAGCATCGAGGTAAATCTCATTGAGACAAACACACTTCTGTTGAAGTATGACTATGCTTCAATTAATTCAGAAGGAAATGCTCTTAAAATTTAGGTTGGATCCTCAAGCAACAAATATTATGCTATTACGCCCTAAGAATTTAAAAAGTAATTATTTGTAATCTTTTGGGGTTAGATGAGTGAATGGTGAGGTGGATTGAGAACCAGCTGAATGGCAGAGCTCAGAGGGTTGCGCTCAGCAGCGCAGAATCTAGTTGGAGGCCTGTAGCTAGCAGTGTTCCCCAGGGGTCAGTACTGGGTCCAGTCTTGTTCAACTTCTTCATCCATGACCTGGATGAAGGCACAGAGTGCACCCTCAGCAAGTTTGCTGACGATACAAAACTGGGAGGAGTGGCCAATACCCCAGAGGGCTGTGCTGCCATTCAGAGAGACCTGGACAGGCTGGAGAGGTGGGCGGAGAGGAACCTCATGAAGTTCAACAAAGGCAAGTG
>NW_020449519.1:1066558-1084341 GCF_003343035.1 Apteryx rowi | reverse complement strand
ATCTGAAGGGAGGGTGTCGAGAGGATGGGACCAGACTCTTTTCAGTGGTGCCGAGCGACAGCACGCGAGGCAACGGGCACAAACTGAAACACAGATGCTTCCATCTGAACATGAGGAAATACTTCTTCACTGTGAGGGTGACAGAGCACTGGAACAGGTTGCCCCGAGAGGTGGTGGAGTCTCCTTCTCTGGAGATATTCAAAACACACCTGGATGCGATCCTGTGCAACATGCTCTAGGTGACCCTGTTTGAGCAGGGGGTTGGACTTAGACAATCTCCAGAGGTCCCTTCCAACCTCAACCATTCTGTGATTCTGTGTGGTTTTGATTAAATATGGATTGTAGTACATTACTGTGAATCCATGTGAATAGATTCATGGAAATCCATTCCCATGGGAATGGGAAATGCTGCTTTTTATATTGTCTAGTAGATTATTTTTGGCTTACTTTTTGAGCTCTGAATATCTGAAAATAGAACCAAACTGGTGACTTGAAAACATTTGCAAGTCTGCCCTGTGAGGAGTCCTTCTCAGACTGAACTCTGAAAAAAAACTGTTTAACACAGCCAGTTTGGCAAAGTTACATTTCTTTCATTCAGAGAGGAATGGGGATGATCTGGGCTTTTTTTTTTCTTCTTCTTCTTTTTTCCCCAGTGTTAAGTTTATAATTCTTGCCTGAAGTCATAATTGGCAGATTATTTTTCTAAAAGCCTGAAGTATAAATGAACCGTATGCTATTTCCATACATACGCAGACCCTCCTGGAAGAAGCTGTAGCTTACTCTCTCTGTGCTACCTCCTTACTGGTTTGGGAGTAGGTTTGCCCTAAGTTATGATGGGAGCTGTTTTACCAGTATCATTTCATAGATTTGCCACCAGAGGGAGTAACATTAATTCTTTGCAAGACTTCATACTAGGAGCTGCTAAAAAAATGTACATACCTTTTCTTGACAGTGCTACTTTTATGCTGTGCTAGCTCCCACTTTTTGCAGGAAGTTTGCAAGTGTCTTTCCTTCTGCCTGTAGATTGATAAAAGCCCTGGAGAAATCAGGAATAACCCTAGTCTGTTCTGTGTTTAAGTATGTGTAAAATACACAGTATTTCATGTGGGTACACAAATTTGTCATTATTTAAACTGTAATTTCTGCAGCATTTTTGTCTCTGCAGGTGATAGGTGACTATTACTTCAGGGACAAGAAAATATGACAGTGTGKCTAATTATGAAGGTTGTTTTAAATAAATGAGCTTCCCCCCACCCCTCCTGTGCTCCCTGTTCTATTTCCCGTCATCATTTTCTTGTGTGTATATTATTACTTAAGCATTTCTGGGTGGTCAGGATAATACACTGATCGCTACATGGATGAGAACTGTGGAGGCAATGTTGCCCTCTCCTTTCTTCCCCCGCTACAATTTCTTGCGAGTTAGAAATGAGGAGCCCTCCCAAAAGACATGTCTGTTGAATAAGGTTACTCCTTCTCAAGTCAAAAGAGACTCAGAAGAGCCCCCCAAACCCAATTAAACAAAAGAAAACCTGACCTTAAGTCTTTGCTGAAAGTCCAACAAAGAAATGTAGAATTAACAGTTTTGTGTTAGAAGGAGGTGCTATGTGGTTTAATGGACACGTTTCACCTTCCTACTGACTGATTAATATCCAAAGATCAGTCATAAAAATTTCCTTGGGTCATGTAAATCTTTTATAAAGCAAACCAAAATGAAATAACAGTAGGCAGCAAATGAATAACTTACCAGATTCCCTAATATCCTTCTCCCTGGTTGCCATATAGGTTGTTTGTTACTGACTCTTTTCATAGAAAAGACTGAACATACTGACATTTCAGGCACTTTGTGGCTACTGTTATATGAGGTGATGCTTGACCAGGATAAAAATTTATCAGCTATTTTATTACCTTTTTCATGTCTCGGAATCTGGTGTTTCATGGTTGGAACCTTAAGATCTCTTCAGCTACCTTTATTTACAAACACCTAGAAAGCTGAAGTAACTTAATATTAGCCTAGGCTAAATTTTGTGAATTAATGAAGCTTTTTACTAATTCTAAGGCTGACTATTTCGTGGTTGGTTTGCTTTTTAAGGTCAAGTCCTTCTGGCAATCAAAGCTGTGATAGAAGGGTCAGACTGATAAGTTGAGAAAACTGTTGTTAGCAAAATAAATGCTAGTATTGTCATAATGTACTAATGTCTCTGTATGACATATGGAGGCTTCATTTTCAGTGATTTATAATGAAGTGAGGAAGAAAATTTTACTGTACCTGCCCTGCTTTGAGATCTTCTTAATGACTATTTGCTTTTAAACTCCTTTTCAGGATATGGAAGCAAAATGACTGAATGTCACTAAATGCACTGATGTGTCAGAAATATGGATTTTATTTATACTTAATGTCTTACGTTGAGGGGGCTTTGTTTCACATTGTCTTCTTTTCCTAGGCAGTGTTTTAAAAAGTTATGTACATGCATAATCATATGCAGCGCTTTATTGCTGATTTTTGGCAGTCCACAAGAGCAAAAATTTAATTTGCTATTTTCCAAAAGTGCATTGTGTTTATGTAATGGATTTGTGCATCAGTTGCAGTCTGTAACACAGTTAAGTGTTTTAATTGGCAGAACACCCACATCAAGACTTGTTTGTTTTTCTGATAAGGAAAATGCCAGCTAAGTTGGTCCATATGTTCTGTTCAAATAAGAAGGGACACATTCACATTCAATGGCCATTCTTTTAAAAAATAAAATTGAAATGAAAAAGCAACTGGAACTAATGTGGACTGGGAGCATCTTTATGCATAATCATGTATTTTTTGTTAATTTTCAGAAATAGCAAATATTTTTGCTAATAAAAGCTGGTCAGCTTGCTTTTTAAGTGCTTGTGGCTTATGACTGTATCTGTTGATGACCAGAGTAATATATGTTAAAATGAAAGTGTACATTCTGTACATTTTCCCCTCAGAAGGATTTACATGGTCTTTATTGTTTAGTGAATAATTGTTTACTTACAGAAGATTTAAAACTTACTCGGTATGTTGCAATGTAAAAATACTTTAGAAAATGATTTGAATGAGTTGTAAGATGGAAAGAGAAACAGGAGTCAGAGAATTCATTTAATAAAATACATCCATCCTTTTCAGCTGCCAGTCGTGAAGGAGCTTGACAGGATACAAGGGCTCCACAGCTGCAGAATCTATTTCTGATTCTTCAGGGGAAATTGGAAAACTTTCACACTGTTTGCCAGCCTGAGAATCCCACATTAGGCATCTGCTCTGCTCTTTCTGCAGAAAGGGGACCCTGACATTGCCTGGCTGTCAGAGATGGCATTTGAGCTCCTGCTGATAATATCAGGGGAACTCCACTTAGGCTCTGATCCTGATATCTCAACAGAGGGGAAAAAAAAATATTCCAGCTGATTTCAATTCCTTTGTTTGTAGGTAATTTGCAGGAATTATTCAAAGTTGTGTTCTGTCCTCATTTCTTGGAGTGCTGATTTTTCTTGTGAAAGAAAATTTTTCTTTCATGAGGATGAAGCAGACTTCATCTTTGACTTGTCATTAATGAGTAACCTTTAGAGTAGAACAGTACTAATTTTTAAGGACATAACTAATGCCATATATGCTAATACACAGTAAAACAAATTTTTTGTTAAAATCTATGTCCTCTGACTTACATTGACTGCCCTTATCAGTGAAAATCATTGTATTATTGAAAATCAAGTCAGGCATATTGTATATGATAAACATTCTTGTAGTTTGATATGAAAAATCAGCAACTGGATGAGAACCAGCTGTTCATGTGGTTTTCTTTTCTCATGTCTGACAAATAAATTGATGGTGATCACAATGTACTTTGCTACTTATTTCAGACAGTATGTGTTGAAATGTAACAGAGTTGAAAGTACTTAAATAAAATAGAACAAGTTTGGACATGAGAAAATCCAATTACATTGTCATCTGGATGATTTGGATTTGTGAAATATTTTATCAAGCACATTATTTGCTTCTTTGTAATTCTTTAAGTTTTGATGTGAAAACAAGGTGTGTGATTTGTATTGAATCGTAAATACCATAAAAATTTTTTGTTTATTGTTGCCCTTAAGATTTCTATGCCATCCTAATGTGGTCATGAACTCTAAATCTTTAGATAGGTGACAATGTATATTTAATAATGAAGCAGCTAAGACCACAACAGTTCAGTAATGCACAACAAAATCACACTGCAGCCCATTTCCAGGTGATAGACATTCACTACTTTTCTTCCATTTGATGTTATACCTATAAAAAATAATTAAGATAATTAAGATAGATTTCAAAGATTTTATAGTGGTATTATGGATTAGGTAAATTTCATTTATTAGTTCAGAAATTCTAATAATTGCAAAAAGAAAAAAATCTGACAGCCACACTTGCTGAGAAACTTAGAATTTACAGAGATAATTGTGTATAATTTACTATCTGTACAATGCACATCATTTTTATACCCAATATAATAACAATGAGGTCACAGGATGATGATGGGAGGAAGAGGAGAATTGTGCAACTGAAAGCTTGCTTTTGTAATTGGAAGTGATTTGGTTTATAATTTAAATGTAAGCATGAGTTACCCTGGGACACTGAGGTGCAAGTCTGCTGACTGGTCTATTCATGCAAATTTGAGTATAGTGCTGCTGCTAATTGAGAAAGGCAGGCTTAAGTGTGAGCAGTTCAATTTTTAGTGAAGAGGTACAGGATGTAAATCCTGCAAATCCCACCCTTGAATACCTGTTTTTTGGTAGACTGTTGGTAGATGAACATAAATTAAAGCTGGCAATGCGTATTAGCATGGTGTAGCTGGRTTTCCCACTTCACATAAATCATAAGATACAGAATAATGATACGTGTCCCTCATTCTGAGGGCCATTGAAGATATCTCTGAAGTTTTAGCAGTCCTTTCTGTTGTTGGTTTTGGGACTTTTGCCTTCTAACCTGCAGCACATTTATTTTTAGAATTAGCTTGGAAGTTATTTTAATAAGCTTCAGAATTAATTGGAATTTAATATCTGCTTAGATTTATTTCTAGAGCTGTGTTGCAGGGTTGACAACAGGCTGGTGTTTTTTCTGAATATTTTTTTGAAACACATGGACATCCCTGAGCTTCTGAAGAATTTTTATTATATCATTGCTTGTGTATTTATAAGGATTATACTGTGATCTGTTGCAGAGTATTAAATGAAGTAACAGCTTGTCTTTTACATTCTTGAGTCAATCTCCAATTTTTATTGGCACTTATATATTTCATTGTTTATTTTATTAAATGAAATCTGTTTCTTTTATGTCTTGTGCAGAATGTGAAAGATGATGGGCAGCATGTATGGAGACTGAAACACTTTAACAAACCTGCCTACTGTAATCTTTGTTTGAACATGCTAATAGGAGTAGGCAAGCAAGGTCTCTGCTGTTCTTGTGAGTATAGGCATTTCAGTGTCCATTTGCATGTATGTCTATTCCTAGAAGTGTTACATTCACTGTATAACAAAGAACTTGTAGCTTCCCAGTACCAACCCTTTGCCAGCACCATGGTGTTTTCCCCCTTTGTATTCTATGTGCAAGTTCTSAAGGTTTCATTTTCAATTGTTCAAGCTATGGGGCTTTCAAAACTCTCCTTTGAGGGAGTTTTCTGTATTACAATATATGTCAGTTAGATGTGCCCTTTTTTATTCTGCCTCTACTTTTTATTTCTTTTTTCTTAGCAAGTATCATGTTTAAGATTCAACATTATATTTTTGTTGTTGTTTCCTCTTTTGTATTTATAAATTATTATTCATATTCTTTATTAAGCATTGACTAGCCTAGTATCTAATTCCCAGATTTATTTATTCAAATTTTCCTCWAAATTCTTGTTTTATTAATGGTAGTGGTCAAAATTCCACTTTCCCACAAACTGCCATCCAGTCCAGTTTCCGTAAAAATTCAGAAAAATTACTGCATCTATTCTCACTTACATAAGACTATTAAATGCAGTTACTATAGTTCAATTCATTGAGTTATATCTATATGTTTCCTGATAACCTGTGTTTGACCAGCTCCATAACCTATATCTTGATAACCCATATCTTGCCAAAAGATATCTCATCTCTATTTGAATGTTTCAAGAGATGGATGATCTATATCTTTCTTTTGTGGTGTGTTCCCCTGATTAATCATCTTTTTTTTAACAAAGACCTATTTTCTGATTTGACTATGTCTGATAGACGGTTCCAGTGATTGGTTCATGTTATGCACTGCTCCATTAGATTAATGAGATCTTTAGTACCCACTGTATTCTCCTCATGATGATATCAAGTCACCTTTCATTCTTCTTGTTGATAAATTAACCAGATTCTTAGTGTAACCTACTTTCTCCATTTCTGGAATGAAAGGTATCCCATCACGGCTGATCAGAACCTTTCTGACTGTGCAGTTCTATTGATTTAATTTGAGACTACTTTAAATGAATGAGGGTTTTGGAATCAGCCATTTCTCTCCCCTCTGTGGGCCACAAACCTCTTTAAAACATAATTCAGATGTAAATCCTCCATTTATTGGTTTTCACATCATATAATTTCAGCCATAATATTTTGGAATAAGAGAGATACATTCATTAAAAGCAATTCAAACAAACAGAAATCTTACATCTTCGGATTAATAAATGCTGATGACAGTAACTGAATATACATTAAATGCTGAATTGACTGTCAAATCTTGAACCGTTGCGTCCTTCAATGTTCTTTTAAGTCAAAGTGATGTAAAGAGCCTTACTTTATCCTGGTGAGGAAACCTAAGACCCATATGTGTTAGACAGAGAAAATTCTATTGAACAAATAAAATGGATCTTCTCCTTCTGTAGTTACTGGTAATGTGTAGACAAGACTTTCCCTGTTGTATAAAGTAAACTGCCACAGAAAGACCAGCCTCACAAGAGCTGTAATTTTCTGTGCTGCAATATACCTCTTTAAAATTTTTTTTTGTTATTGTGCTTGGCATTTATTGGGTGAGAATGATGGTCCCAATTACAGTATCTAAAGAACTTCCACATGTTCCTCTCACTTCCTTCATGCAGTAAGGGACATGAATCTTCATACAAAATGATTCCTCTATTTCTATATTTTGCTAAGCTTCTCCTGCTACATATTTTCAAAGCATTGCTATAGATTTCTTTATTTGTGTTTTAGATTGTGTGGGAGGAAAAAAAAAAAACAGGGAAACTGCAGGGGACCTCACCATCCCTCCATGGTCCAATCAACAATGTTACTCCCTGCAGTTTGTCTGATTAATGGCTGCGCCTCCCACTGGGTTTGTGTAATAGGTGCAAGCAAGGTGTTTAGAAGTACTTTGTGCTTAATTGCTCTTGAGGTCAAAAGCACAAGACATATATCATGCAGGATATTCATTCTCAGTTTTTAATAGTTGACTCTGTTGAATGCAACTATAAGTAGTGGCATTATTTCCTCATCTAGGAACTGTTGCAGTATTGTTAACTATTTGGTCGTCACAGAAATATGCTCGTAGAGTTTTATAGTCAGGAAAGCTTTGCATTGTACCCTGACATTTGTATATTTTCCAAATGCAGCTAGTGTGATCTTTACAGACCTGGTCAACAAAGATAGTTGCGCAAAACAGGTAGGGAGGGGTTAGAAAAGAAAGCTTCTCTAGAGATAGTGTTTGGGAAAGTAAGAGTTAAACTTGGGATGATTGCATGAAATGCATGAAAACAATTGCTATCTGGAAGTGGACTAATCAACCATTTAAGATTTATAAATCAATAGAAAGAACAACATAAACTTATTGGCTTTTATTTTTGTGCTTGCCAGCTGCTCTCATGCCTATAGTTTGTAAAATATAGATTTCTTTCTACTAGCAAATGACACCAAACCATTTGGCAGTCATCAATTTGTCTTTAAGATTTTTGTCATTTGGGAATTATTGTGAAAAAATTTAGTGAGCTCTTATTTAATTAAGCATTTCCTGTTATGCAATGTTGGTGCATTCTTGGATTTTTCACTTGCATATTATTTCCTGTACTAATTGGCCTTTTGTATTCCATGGAAAAAGCAGTCTAGTTTGAGTTTTCATTGACTGATTGGATTGATTATATAGAGATGGCATGCTGGTAACATTATTTACTTAATAAAAATGTAGTCAGAAACACCATTGCCTCAGCATCTATTAACGTGTTTCTTTTTCCAGTTTGCAAGTATACAGTCCATGAACGCTGTGTCTCAAGAGCTCCTGCATCTTGCATCAAAACTTATGTGAAGTCTAAAAAGAATACTGATGTAAGTCTGGGGTAGCATTACCTTTGCCATGAACCTGTTAATTTAGTAACCCTATGTATATCCACACTTTTCTGTTGCAGGTAATGCACCATTTCTGGGTAGAAGGAAATTGTCCAACAAAATGTGATAAGTGTCACAAAACTATAAAATGTTACCAAGGCTTGACTGGACTTCACTGTGTTTGGTGTCAGATCACAGTGAGTACACTATAGTAAAACCTTTAGCACAGGTTAGAGAGACAAAAATCTAAAGAAAAATTCTAAAGAACAATAGCAATAATATTCATTCTAAAGAACAGAATTCCCAATATATATATTGGAATGATTATAAAGGAATTTTTCAATACTGGTAAAAGTCAAGGTCACTGTGAAGTAGGGAGAAATCACGATCTGTGGTGTGCTGACAGACAAATGTAATTGAGGACCTCTGGTAGGATACAATGATTTCAAGTGCCTGGGAGTGATAGCAGAGACATCTTGGTAAAATACTAATCTGTGCGCTAAGTCTGATATATACAACTTGTGGTACTCCTTATTCAGCAGTAACCAGTAACTGGAACTAATGACATTCAAGGAACACTACACTTATAAGTGAGATCTTCATGCTAGAAGGAACAATGCCAGTATTCTGTTCCTAGGCAGGGCAGGATTTAAATCTAACTGGGGAGAGATTCAGACCTCTTCTGGGATTTTTATTATTATTATTGTTGTTATTATTATTATTATTATTATCATCATTATCATTGTTATTATTATTATGGAACATCAGTCGTTTGTTCAGTGTTTTAAAGAATAATGTCGGAGTGAGGCATCAGAGAATGTTTGTATTCAACATACAAGTTTGGATGTTTTATGACATATTTTCTTAACATAAGAATAAAAAATGTGAAAAATTGTCAAGGAAAATAGATCCAGGATACTTTCAATGATAAGCTGTTATGATTACATAAAACCCCATATTTTACAAGGAAGCAAATATGTAGTCCAGATTGCTGTCAAAATTTGGATAATTTATTTAGAGAATAAACACCCAATCCAAAATATTGAAATGCAGATTTGACAACCACCATCTCTGCTTAGGTAGCTAGATAAGTTTTCTGCTGTAGATATACGTATCATATATTTAGATCTGTCTATATATATGTATATATAATTTCTATATTTTTCAAGAAATATATATTATGTAAGGCTCCCACTGGAAGTCAAAGGAAGTTGCAAATTCTATAGCTCCTCTGAAAAAATATTTTTCCTAGTATTTATGTACCTAAATATGAATCTGGACCAGATTTTTGCAGGCATTTCTCTTTCTGAAAAAACACCAAAATTTAGAATACTTTCATAAACACTGAGAAACAGTGAGGAAATACCAAAAAATTATTTCTCATTGAAATCATTGGGAATGAAGGGGATAAATTATTTTGAAAATATCTTAGGTACCTATCTCCATATTAAAATGCTTGAATAGCTATCAAAATTCCAATTAAAAATGGATGTATGTTTTTAGATGCACAGATATGGAAATATTGGCATTGGCATATAATTTTGCAATTGTACTTCCATCAGTGTTTTAAACATTTATGTTTTTATTAAAATAATGTTATATTTTCAAAGGAACTTTATGAAACTTTTTATTTCTTTGATTTCCAGTGTAAATTAGACACAAAAGTGAAAAATGATTGTTTTTTTCAAATTTTAAGAATACTGCAGTTTAAATTTCATTCTCAATCTGCTGCTCACTTTTTGTGCAATTTTACTTAAGCAGTATTTTTTAGGCCTTTCTTCTCTAATAATAAAATCTTGCTTTATTACTGAAAAACGAATATTTTAAATCTCAAACAGATGCACAATTTTTGAATGGATGTTCCAGAGTTATTTAATTATCATCACATCCAGTACAATCATATGTTTTCACATTCTTGTACTGTAACACATCAGGGGCTTGTTGCTAAAGTATTTTTGTAGCATAAGAGGATGTTAGGTATTATACAGTCAATTCTGAGCCTATCTTTCATGCATTTTAAATATTGCTCCTACATACAAGTTAATAGGGTCGTTTTTGATGTCCAATGACTGATTCAAATCAAAAAGTTTTCAGARTTTTGAGACTATCTGTGCTAAGGAGGCTTGTTATAGAGAGTTTTACACTGGGTCATGCTTCCCTCTTCCATATTCTCTATAGCTCTGTCCACCACCACGATCTTATAAATGGGCTTTCCCTCAAGCTTTCTGTCCAGCAAATACAGATTTTCCTACTTTCCAGGCATCTGGTTGTGAGGGAGGTAATGTTCTCAGGAACTAGGTTTGGGGTAAGGGATTTTTTGGGATACGTATTTAAAATCTGCTAAAATATCTTTGAGAAAAGATGCATGTTTTATTTTATTTTGTTTCATTCAAAATGTTATTTTCATTAAAGCTACATATCTTCTACCATTTGTTTTGTCTGCTATGCATCAATTCTGTTGTCAAAGATCAGCAGAGACTAATAAGAAGATTAAGCTATTTTTTTCATAGATAAGTTTGCATGCCACCGAGTAGCAGAGCTGCTAATTATCACTGAATGTGTGAAGATACTTTTATTTGATGTAACGTGGCCTGGTGTGCATTAATTATGGTACAAGTAGCCTTACCACTGAGGCAAAGAATTATCATGACAAATGATTTAGATTACCGGGCTACCAAAATACCCTCATAATAGGGCTTTAATACTCAGAGTAAATCAAAACTCATTAGACTTTTATTTTCTGTTGCTAAGTAACTGCCTGAGAAGGTAACTTTGCAGTATAAATGAATGTGGACAAGGCTAATATTAGGTGCTATTCAGTTCAAAATTCAGAAATGTTATGTCTACATTAACTGTACTAGATGACTTCATGAAGAACGTATTACTGGTAAAGCTTATATATCGGCAACTGATAAGATTTTATTGTAATTTTGATGGAGATCATACTGACATGGTTAAATTATCTAAGGAAAAATGAATCAGTCATTGGMAAAATGTGATTTATATATGTAGCGGTTGAACTACAGATTTTATAACAGCTATTGAACCTGTTGATCTAGTGCTATATGCTACCTATTAAACCAGACATAAAGCTTAATAAATAAGATTTATACTTCAAAATTTCTGATGTTTATTATCCTGATTATTTTCCTCTAATGCAAATAGATATATCTTCTCAAAAAATGAAATACTCATATTTATGGGAAATGCATGTATTAACTGAAGAACTTATTGTGCAGTTTATTCAATCAATGCAGAAATAATAAATTTTCACCAAATTTCACAATATAAAGTTGTATTTTTATTGTGACTATCTCTAATATTGTAAACTATGCCAATCAAATCTGAATGGTTTGCATGATCCAAATACACAACTGTGCTTTTGTACTGTGTGGTTGGATATATATGTTAAAATATTCTATTTAGAGCCATTTGAATTGAGTTAAATTCTAAGGTATCAATAAGAACTCTTGCTAATGCAAAATATTTCAATGAATATATTATTATTATTATTTCTTGGGATTTTATGTTGCTGTGATATACATATTTTTCCCTTTCCCTTTTTTATCAATACAGAAGTAAGCCAGTATTCTTTCAGTCAGCAAACCTGAGGATATTCTTTCTATGTTCTCAGAGTAGAATTCTTTCCATTACTTTCATGAAAAATGGATGAATGTTAGGAATAAACTACAGTAAGTTCAGGTTCCTCAGCAGTCAATAAAAGCTTGAACATTGATTAAAACAGCCCCCAAATTTCACCTATATTACTTAAAGCTCTTTGATATTCTTATATTATTCTCTTCTATATTTTGTGTGTATTTTCATACGTATTGCAGGATCAGAACTGAATCAGTAATGACTTTATCAACTTTAAATGGAAGTAGAGTTATATCAATAGTGCCAAAGGCTTTCCCAAATTCCTTGCAAGACACGCACAGCAATAGTACTATAATCCCTGACTCAGTGYAAGAAGTTGTCTTATGAAATGAAAGTTTTGATCACGAATAGGTATTGTCACTCATCACTATGCTGATGTCACTTTACTGTCAATGTAACATTGTTCTCATATTGTATGCTGGACCAAATGTAGCATTTCCAAACTGGAAGGCATCTTGATCCACTGTTCTTCATTTCAGTATAAAATCATTGGTTTTGTCAAGCCCAAGATATTTTCCACTGCAGTTTCATTTCCCTTGTAGTACTATAGTAATAATTAGATTACTTTAGTAATCTAAATTCACCCTATTCAGGTATTATATGTTAGGATTTTTTTAGACTGTAGAAGTAAAAAGCTGAATGTTCATTTTCTGTCTTCTCTTAGTTACATAATAAATGTGCTTCACATCTAAAACCTGAATGTGACTGTGGACCTTTGAAGGATCATATTTTACCGCCCACGTCAATCTGCCCAGTAGTATTGGTGAGTTGTTCGTATTTTCCATTCTGATGAAACACTCTGTCATAGGTAATGGATGAAACCGTGCCAGTACTGATTACTGGTACTGAAATTGTTGTTTTCACAGGACTATATAAACCTTAAACACAATAGGTAATCCTAGCTGATTAGCTATAGGAAGCATATCACTTTATGTGCTGCACATTACATTTTCCTTTATGTGACAATGAACTTTCTGTAGGGCATACTATAACTGAAGCTGACTCAGGTTTTATCACTTAGTCAGATTGTACTTACCAGAAACTGTATAGGCAGAACACTACATTTTACATCTTTTATAGATCCAACTTCCCAGAATAATGAAGTTATTCTTATGGACAGTTTTTGCTTGGGATGCATATTGTATATCCGTGATGCTGAGGTCTCTGATCTAAGCCAGAGGTTACCTAGAATGATGATGTTGGTCTTGCAGCAAGCTCTGCATCAACATTACGGTATATTTTATTCTGCAGTAGTGGACAGTAAATTTCTCTGTCCACAAAAACAATAACTCAATTCAATGAAAATAAAATGTATGCTCTATGTAGGTTGTACTGAAGAAGCTGAGCAGTTTGTCATGAAAAAAGATTTTCAGAACTTCATAGATTAAATTGGATGTTTTGTGCAGATAAAGGTCATARCATCCTCATATTCATACCAGGACATGCGTGGTGTTCTTATTTTAAATATATTTCATAATAAAAATTAACTCTTGACCTTGAGAAAGCATGATTTTCTTCTTTTTCTTAAAAAAGAAAATTTACCTTCCAATCTGAAACATTTTTTTGATAATTAAAAATAATATTCATGCTTAATGCAAATTACTTGTTTTCTGATTAACCCTTTTGGCTGTTTGTTTATGAATATCTTGAGGGATGAATGCTTGACTCTGACCCTGTACTTGAGTAAACTGGGAATATTCCATTGCTGCCAATGGAGGTAAAGCAATGGAAAGCTGGTTTTAATATTTATGAAATATATTTTTTTAATATTTATGTGATTTTTTTAATATTTATTAAAAGTCCTAACAGTGGTTTTCTAGTTCATCTCTAATGATATTTTGGTATTGTCAGTACATGTTCTGAATAATAATTATAACATTATTTTAAATTTGTTGGATGATAACATTTTGCATTACATCATTTTGTTTTCATGATTTTAGATCATACTTTAAAAGTTAATATATAGAAATCATGTTTGTTGGACTGTTCTTGTTTGACTGTTGTTTATTGTTTGCCACTCTTATAAAATGAATGAAGCCTCTGCATGAAATTTCATCTTCAATTATGTTTGTGTAACTCCATTTTCTTTTCAGGAGAGGAAGAGGTATAGCGGAATTTCGATTTTCGTTCCACAATTGGAGTTTAGTTAAGTTGTTTAGAGGATATATAAAAACACTCTAAAGTCAAAATCATCCTTGAATAGGTTTGTTTCATCTGCAAATTTTGAACACATAAGCAGAAGTAAATATTTTTCCTGTATCAGAATTATGTTTCACTATTACATACTAATAATGTAAGATGAAGCATGTGTTTCAGCACTGTTTGTATATTGTTAGGAACGGAAAGTGTGTTTTACTGTGATTTAATGGGAACTATATAATTTCATAGTATACTTGTTTTTTAGTAAATTCTTCCAAAAATGCATTAAAATCCTGAGATTACTCGAATTACAAATAATACATCAGTGACCTGCATAATAGGAATTCCTCCTAGAAACAATTGATTACAGTGTACATATTATTTATCTTAGTAATTTTTTAATTAGTTTCTACCATTTCCTGTTATGGGGATTCCTTCTGATAAATGTAGTACTTCAGTGAACATGAAACCAGCACTCTCGAAACAACAGCAAAGTAGTGAATGGTTTTGCATCAAAATCCTCTAAAGATAAAATAGTAAACATGTCTGTTAATAGAAATTATGTTTTTATACTTTTCAAATCATAAACCTGACAGTCTGAGAGTCTTTCATCCAGGGCACAYATTTAGCTTTGCAGATCACCTAAGCAGTGGTATTCTTAGAATGCCACTTATATGTGGAAGGAAAGGAAAAACAGATAACTGTCTTGTCACGGTAAGTTTTGCAGCAGGTTGTACCTCTGGGTACTTAGAGGTATCAGAGAAGACAGCATCTCTTTCTACCCTAAAAGAACCAAAAAGAATTGTGGGAAAGACAAAACAGCAAGTTGAAATGTTGTGTGTCTTTCATCTCCCAAGAGTTTTGGCCCTCTCYTCCCTTTGTAACACTGGAAGTGCAGACTTCTTCCTTAAACCTGTTTGTCAAAGTTCATCCCAGACAAAGATGCCGTCTCTGAGGGACGATTGGAAAACTGGCAACATCCCTTTACATCTCTCCTCCTTTGAGGAAATAAAGGCATGTATATATTTACCTCTGTCTCATCCACCATATCTCACTTTCAGTTTTCACAAAGTCAAACCTAGATTCTTTCTGCAGAGGAAAACAGAATTTTTTCATCAATTGTTCTTACATATAATGATATATTACGCACAGAGTTACCAAACTGTGCCCTCAAACTTCAGTTTGCTGTCCRGGTCCATATGCTCTCCATTATTTCTTTGATTTCCTAGGAATCTATCAGTGTCCAAAATCACTACTGGGACTGTGAAGAATAAATAGAAAAACTACTCTTCCCAATCTTAATATCTCGGGGGGTGACATTTGTCTTCCCCCTAAACATAGCTATCTCAACTAAGGTGACTAGCCTGAATTATTGAGGGTCTCTTTAGACAATGGAGGGAGAGGTTCCTCTAAAAGGTGATCATAAAATAGAGTGACTGTCATGAGCCTCTCTTATTGCTCCTAAAAGTTAGATGGCTGGTCTAAGTTAAATAAGAGGGCTCCCACCTTCAAACCACAAAAATGGGCCTTGCCAGATTTTATCCATAAATATGATAAGCTAAGTTCTCAGCTGAAAAAAGAAACCATGGAGAAACTCATGCAATTTGAGAACTGGCATTGTGTATAGTATGAAAGAATCGCATAAATGTCCAGGCTACCTTCAGAATTTGGTGCCATATGAAAATTTTCCTATCTCCCTGCAGTAGTTTTTAAATGATTTAGTTGAATGTAGTCTGCCTATTTTAAAACTCATCCTTTCCTTTTTCTGTTTACTGTATATAAAGCTTGTTGTGTGGTAAAGTTTCTTGCTTGAGTTAAATGAGTTTTGTTATAAACTGTGTGTGCGGATCTCAAGTGATAGTCTTTTAATAGATGTCAGATACACTTTAATGCTACCCTCTTTTATTTCAGTAACGTTTTAATTAATTCATACTGATTGAATAAATGTACATTGAGACTTGTTTCCTAATGAGGACGCATTTAGAGGAAAGATTTTGCATCATTCTGATATCCTGTGGGTAATTATGTTCTAATTATATGGTGGGGGGAAAAGGTCTATAACTCAGTGTTGATATTGTTCATTGGACCCAATTAATTACATGCACATAATGAAAGTTCATGATAAGGTTGACTGGCAGTRAGTTTAAAAATCTTTAATTCAATTGAATCCTAGCCTACCAAGAGTACAGAATTAGATCATAACCAGGTTAAAAACTGAGTATTGGAATGAGTGAGTAGTCAAGAAMGGAGATTGGTCTGTTCTTATGATGCAGCTTCTTTTCTTTTTTTCCTCTTTTATAAGGCAGAAAGGGAAAATTGCTAACATACATGTTGGCGTCTTCGTTTCATGCCTTCCTTTTCTTTCCTCCATTTCTGATGACCACATAGAATGTTCTAATTCTTATTTATGTACATAGAAAAATAATTAGATTCTTCCATTTCCCACCAAAGTTATACAAATAGATATAGCTTTGAGTAGTGATGAATCAACCAATAAAAGCCTACAATATAATGCATATATATAATAGGTTTATTATGATATATGGTGTTTCTGATTCTCCTATCACTTATATGAGTTTGCTATGCAAAATTTTTTACTTAATTTCTAGCACTGTTTTTGAAAACTATAATTAAAACTGTTAATTATGGAATAAAAAGAAAATTGGGAATAAATTTTAAAACATAAGGTACACTGATTACAGTGTGAGTATTCCTATATGGCAGTTACCACTGTCTCCGTAGTAACCAGTTTATTTCAAATAGGGGAGGGTCTGGTGTAATATTGAAGACAAGAAGTGATAGAAATAAAATTTAAGATTGGACATATTTGCTTGTGATAAATTCATTGTTCCACATTCTGGGATAAACTGGTGACCATAATAAAAAGTTTAGAACAACTCACTTTTCTCTTATAAAGAAATTCCACTTTTTTTTGTTTAGTGAAGATACAAAATTTTAGGACAAAATCATTTAAACATAGCTGATATATATGATATATCACTGTGATTTTCTATGTCTAAATGTATGTACTATATTATTTTTATAGAGAGAGTACATTTATGTGTTGTGTGTAAATACACAGGTAATATAAAATAACATATCACAAGCAGAATTCATCAGACCTTATTTTCAAATACATCTGGCTATATTTTTTGGTGGAGAAGGCATATATCTGATTTCGGTTGCATTTTAGCCTTTTCTTGTACAAGAAAACAAATGCGCAAAAATCTTGTGTTTGTAACTAGTTGGTTTAAGCATGTAAAATACTATATATAGCAGATGAAAAACATTTTAGCTATGCAATGTCTTGTGCAAAGAAACTATTTACATTTTTATATTTAGTTTCAAACTTTCATGAATTTGTGTAAGTATAGCAAGTGTGTTGAGATGGTGACAGAAAGTACCTTGGAAGAAAAGAATGGTATTGTACAAGAATTTTCTTTGTCGGTATTTAGAGGGATGAAATAGAACAGTTCATACTTGTGCTATAATGCTATAACTGCATCATAATTCATTAGGCATTTTCCCATGTCTGATAATGTGTCTTCCACTGTGAGGTAGGTAAATGTTACTCACATAGGAATGCAGAGATGCAGAGAGAGAATAAGGGCATTAGCAGTTGCTGGTTGAAGAATGAGCTTTCTTAATCCTTTCTCCTGTTTTCTCTTTCTCTCTCTCTCTTTCTCTCTCTCTCT
>NW_020449519.1:967850-1064052 GCF_003343035.1 Apteryx rowi | reverse complement strand
TCTCTCTCTCTCTTTCTCTCTCTCTCTTTCTCTCTCTCTCTTTCTCTCTTTCTTTTTTAAATCCTAAAATGATTCTTCTGTTTTTCTTATAGTAGAGATCAATTTTAACTCAGTTGAATACAAGCTTACCATTGAGCGGAGAAAGTCAGTGCAATGTGTAAGCATCTTTATGAGCAATCAGATCTGTGGAAGTTGAGTACTAGCCTTATTGTGAGTTTCTGAACTTAGAAACAGCAGGAATAGTTATTTGAATAAATATACTTCTATGGGGAAAGAATTCAAATCTTGTTGGGTATTAAGTAATGACATAGCAATTGAAACAGAAGAATACCATTTTTTCCTTCTAGTTGCATATCGTATTGCAGATTCAGTTCTTTGAGAATCTAAAACAGACCTGAAATATAATGGTGTGCTTATCTACAATAAGAGCTTTTTCATTTCTTTGAAGTCAGAAGGAAATTAATAATTGCCCTGGAGGAAAATGTATCTTTCTAACTAATTATCTGTTCAGCAAACACAGTTCAATGTTAAAATAATAAGATGCTGATAAACTGAAATGGCAGACATTCAATCATTTTAAGTTATATCTAGTTGCCTGCCCACAATTCATCACTACTCTCTGCCCCTATGTTTATTCCTTACATACTCTCCCATTGAAGTTTAATATGCTTTTATTTTCAAAATACTTTTCCAAATGTTTTTTATTCCTTGAAGCACGTTTATTTTYGCCTACTGTAGCCCAAATTTATTTTAGGTTTCAAATTAAATAAAAAGTCTTGGGCCCTACTGTTGTTACATATTGATGTAAATTTTGAATGGATGCAAGAGGTAAGGCCAGTTACCTTCTGCCAACTAAATGAAGCGAAGCTGACATGCTAAATGAGAAATATCTGGTTGTGATTTTGAGAAGTCTTTACATCTCTGTTAAGACAGTTTAAAAAAGCAACACAGATTTTATATAATGTCACGATGTAGTGATTTCTTGTTCAAAAATAATCTTGGAGTCAGAGAGTTCTTGTCCTCGGAGGGAATTTTCAGATGACGTAGTATTCATTCCAGCTATCACCTAAGGTGGCTACCAGTATTATCGATGACAAAATAGTAATGTACGTAGCTGATCTCAGGCTCCTAGCATAAACCTTTGGAACTGAGGAGAGCCATGTGAAAAAGGAGAAATATGCTTCTTAACAAAAAAAAAAAAAAAAAAAGTTATTGAAAATTCTCTTAATGCTACCCCTTAATCATTCTGATTGACACAATGTTTCTGACGCAACAACTATCAAATTATTAGAAGCTTCATCTTCCCTTTGTAGGATAGGCACATATAACTCATTGAACAGATACTCTTGCTAATGACTTGGTCACTAATCTTGTCCACAGGATGACTTTTAGCTTCAGCCCATGGACATAGATCTGGGTATTGGGCTCCATGAGCTTTCAAGGCAGCATAATACAGTGTCCTAATACTGACCCTTCTGATCAGTATGTATACACAGTTAGAGCTGGAAATGTGGAGATAACTTTATAAAATGATTTTTTTAAAATATTGTGGTCCATCTATATAATAGTTAGTTGGATATAATATTCAATAGCTGTTACAGATAGATTCCTTCCCAGGCTTGCCCCCCACCTGTTTTCTGGGTGTCTGAATGCTTAATTCTTTTTGGTTATTTGGGTAACTATGAACAGAAATTACATGGAATGGAAGTTTTGTAAGTAGGGTCTTGAATATCATGTATGCTTACAAAATGGCAGTCTAGGAGTATTTAATCTAATATTTCATTGCATATTAAAACATAGTTTTTGCATCCCTTGGAGACTGCCAGGTCATTAAACAAAGTAGCTCTAAGGAATCACAGTATGACTTTTAAGAAAGACCAACCTCTCCTTCCTCCAAATTCCTTAAAAAAAGAAAACCCTTCAGTTTGGCATTCAGGTCACATATTTAAGCTTCCACGGGCTTCATCTTGCAAAAATTTGAGGATACCTTTCCATTCTTTGACAAATCGATACCTTTCAAACTCAAGTCTCAAAGTTCTAAAACAAGAATTTTAGTAATTTTTTCAGTTTACGCATAGTAATGTTGAATTTGGTCCTTTCCATATGCACCACCACTCCCAAACTGAACTTCAGGATATACGCCTCAACAGAAGGCGTATATTGTGAAAGAAGCAAGTACCACACAGAAGTCATCTGGAGTTTTCAGTAGTTATCTGACAAATCGTTTAACGAAAGTAACCATTCACTAGTGGTTTTACAATCCTATTTAATGTATAGATTCTAAAAATAAGTAGTTTTAAATAATCTCGGTTGTGTACAAAATAATTTAGAAATATACAGATTTTCACAAACTGAATAAGAGACAAGGTGGCAAAAATCAATTTTTGCTGCATAAGGACTGCATTCCATGTCAGCAGTTAAAATATACACAGAAAACTACTTAGTAAAACATTAGTTGTTAATCTTCTGTTTTCTCATGACAACAGCTACGATATCGTACAATATTTCTAAATATCACTATTTTGTTTAAAGGAAAAAAAAGTGTCTGTTCATAGAAAAAAAGAACTGAGATGTTTTTTGAGAATAAATGTTGTATAGCTTGTCAATCGTAGTATAAGAAATCTTTTTAAATAAGATTCCTCTCTTTGGATGAGGATTCAAAGACTTAGAAAATAAACAACATAAAGAGAGTACTCCCCAAGTACCAAGTATCTCTTTTTACTGTATGAAAGAGTGTAATCCTCAAATTTTCCAGTATTTTTGCTGGTGATAAAATGATACCACACATACTCTCAGGAGTGTAAATTATATGATATGGCATCCAAAACACTGGGGAAGTGTGGTTGTGCAAATGTGTTTTAAAAAAAAAAAAAAAAAAGAAAGGAATAAAGCACCTTATATGTTTTTTGTTAAATACAACTGCTGCAAGGTAGCATTCCTTGTGAGAGCTCTCTCCAGCCCATTTGCCATCCCAGCTGTTCAGTATTGCAGCCTAATGTTCTTTTTTTCCAACAGACGCTACCCACTTTAGGAGGTTTGCTCCCTGAGGTGCGTAATGGGGAGGCATCCATGTACACATGAGTACTGATGGATCATGATAATGTACATTCTTCTTGCTATAAAGTGCATTTTGAGGCTGAGCTAACTATCTAGATATGGTGTTCTGTGTTGTCATTTGAAAGGTCCTATCTCATTTATCAATTCTTTTTTCTTACTTGGGTGAATAAAGGATAGGTAAAATTGAGAGGCAGTTTTTATTTGACAGTGATCTAACTGGAGTGGTACTGAATGGTGGAAGCTCCATCCTATCAGTTAACAGGTAATGTCTTCAAAGTGAGAGTTCAAGGGGAGAAAAGAGGGCATGAGAGATGCAAAAATGGGTCGAAAAGATTCTTCCTGTGATAAATGCTTCTTTGAAAGGTATATGCTCTGGCATATACCAAACAAAAGAAAAACTTGATTCTTTGAGCCATCAAAATGTACAATAGCTTTTAAAAATGCTGTATTCAATCTCTGTCAACTTCATGCATGTCCACCAGAAAAAAATTATTCACAGATACATTAATCATTTTGTATGCTTTAATTAAAAAAGATATTAACACAGCACAATTGTAGTATAAACATTTCTTACCTTGAAAATACATGTTTGTATTTTGTAATATCACTTATTTTCAGTGCATGTCAGATTCTAACATTAAGTTAGAACTCGTACGCTATTATCCAAAGATGATTTTATTAAATTGTTATTATCTCATAAGGAAATGACATTGTTTAGTTCATGATAATCTTGGATATTTTAGTAATTCCCTAATTCCTGAAATTTATTCAAATGGTCATTTGCAACTGGATTAGAAAGCCAGCTTTCTATTTCATATAAAATACAGAATATCTGTACAAGAATGTTTACAAGGTAATTTTTAATTAAAATCTTTCATGGTAAATGTTTCTTTTTGTGTACCTTTAATAGAAATATTTAGTAGAGAGTTAAGATGCAGGTTATTATATTATTTCATATAAACCGTAAGTCAGATCCTCATAGTGTGACATATATGTAGGTTCTATAATTTTAGGAAATCTAGAATCTCTTATCATCATCTTCATGAAAGTTTCAGAAATATTACTTTTCATAATGCAGTGACATATAATGTGGTATCATATGTATAAAAGATAAGTAATAGGAAATATTTTATTTGTACTTTCTTCAAAAATCATCATTGAAAGAAGTAAACCTTAAAAGATAACAAGGTCCAGTATCCTTACTGGATTTTTTATAACCTTCCAGACAGTTTTGTATCATGAATATGCTTTTTCCTTATATTCTGTGATGTGTATGGCCTGATTTTATTGAGTCACTGCTAAGGAGAAACTGTCTTGGTCTGTGAGGCAAGAGTTGTCTTGCTTATGGGACCAGGTAGTATAAATTAGGAAAAGAATGTTTCTGAAAGGAAATGATGGAGCAGTCATAGGACCAGCAGAGGGTATTTGCTGCTGTCTGTCTCATGCTGGGACAAATTAAAAAAAATAAAATAAAACTTTGCTTGAGGTAATTGTTACTGGTTTATTTTGTGAATGATTGATAACAGGAGGTTTGGGCATTATGGTAAACATCCTTTATGTAAAGACAGTTCTCAGCAATGTATAAATACTCTTCCTCTAAGTAATAGCATGAAATATGAAAGGAGTTTTTTGGTGCCATACATTATGAGTAGGCCTCTTTTTAACTTTTTTTTTTTTTTTTTTAACTCTTTAAACAGGCATCCTCTATGTGCTCGGTCTTTTCCCTTCTGTTATCTTCTTCCTTGAGCTATCAAAAATACATTTTTTAACTTAACATTTTTATAGACTATGTGAATTCTCTCTCCATGTCTGATTTTTGTTATGAGTCAGGATTTTATAAGAGCTGTGTGTCTGCGTTAATGACATCTGATTTGATTTTTGAATATATTGCAATATTCAGCAGCCAGATTTGGCCATATGACTTCAGGTAATGCAAAATCCTGTCTAACATGGTGCACTTACTCTGTAACATGTAGTGACTTTTAAGCAATTCATATTAAGGGAAGTTATTTGCAAAGCTGTTTAAAAACCCAAAGCTGCTTCTTACATGAAACTTCCTTCATACTGAAGTTGTCTTACTCTCCATTACTGGCACTAACCAATGGCATAGCGCATTAATGTTTGTGTTAGATCACAAATGTTATTCTGCTTGGATTCTTTGTCCTGGCTCCAGTTTGTAAAAATCATTGAATAAATAAATGCAGAGTTGGTGATTTCTTAGGCAGAGATGTGGGCAGTGTATGTCTGTCTGTGTTTTGAAGGTTAGAACTCGGATGAGGTGGTGTAACAACTTCTACAGAGCCTTATTATTTTCTTCTTAGCTACATTAAAGGTAGTTTTCTATTTAAAGCAATATGTAGGCTAGACTCTTAGACCTTCTCCTGAACTGGTGCGGTTATTCAAAGCATTCAAGAGCTCGGTTAACTAACCTCTTAGGGATCTCATTGTGAATGGGAAATAGTGTAGACTCCCCTGTTTATTCCATGGCATGTGTTTGTCAGTCCTCTTACAGGAAATGTGACCGGATCGCCACAGTTCTCCAGAGCACCTGACTACCCAAAGCAGCCTGGGATGACTCAGAGCACTATTTGCCTCAGGACCAGACTGAGGCTGTGTCGGTATTCAAATTTAAGAAAACCAAAGATGGTATAAAAATAGTGATTGTCCACAACTGTATTAATGAAACAGTAATACTAGGGAGGCACTGTATTAAGCTGGGAGTTATACTGTTCATCCCAGAGAATCTGTGTCAACATTTCTTACCAGTTTAAACTGCTCTAGAAAGAGTGACATGGATTAATTGCTAGTGAAATCCCTTAGGCTTTATCAGAGGTACCACAGAGATGAGTTTGGCCTGGTATGCAACGTAAATGGTAACGTTTAATGAACTGCTTACTGAGTGCAGTTGCAGGGGGTGTATGTCCTTCATGCTCTTTTCTGCTGCAGCAGCTTTGTGCCAGCCCATTCCCCCGACTAGTTTAAAGCCTCCTTGCACTTGTGAAGTGAGGAAAGTGACTGGAGTGCAATTGGGTTTGGGGACGCTAATTCCTTTTGATAAACATCTGCTGTCTTATTTTATGGTGCATTTTTTGGACATGCTAAAAGGACATGCTGGATGCAGTTTATAAATAGAAAAGAAAATGAGATGCAAAGAACAAGGACAATATTTCTTTTGTTTGTTTTTAACTCTCACAGTTCTTTGAAATGACCTCACAACAGCTGAAAATACGATTACAGCAACATACTTTTCTTGAAGAGCTTTCCTCTTTCTAATAACCACCTAGTTGTGCTATGTATTGCTAGTATTAAAAGTTGCCAACTGCTTAGATTCCGATATAGATTCACAACTTCCCCTGGACTGAGTATAGTCCTTCTGATACAAAATACATATTTTATAAAAAGCTGCTTTAAATATATACCTTTTAAAGATAGGCAGTCAATTGATTATGGTACATTTAGAATAGGTATATTTTGCCAAAAGTGGCAAAGTATCATAGGACAGCCGACCTTTGCCAGCAGTTAGGACTAGATTTTGATAAATTATTATATTGGCTGTTATAAATGTGCTTATTAAATGATTAAGGATTTTGTATGATTGGCTTTCAAGTTGCAAAATGCCAACCTGCAATGCCAGATTATCTTCACATCATTGCTTTAATTTGTGTTGTGACTCCACACTTTCCATCTATCTATTACCTAGTTGATGTCTAGGCACATAGATAGATGTTATGTGAAGTGGACAAACATTGTGTAGTAACTTGACTGAGATCTCATTTTCATTAAAGCAGAATCTGACATTATTCTCTAGTGAAACAACAAATTTTGTACAGGCACTGTGTAATTTACAACAGCATTATATAATGTGTTAAAATTTCCATTTTGTTCTTTTTCTGTTCTTTTCTCAAAGGAAAGGCAGGCAACAGTGAAAAAAGAAAAGAGTTGCCCCCAGCAAATGAACAAACTGGGAGAACGGAGCAAAATGCAAAGAGCAAATTCAGTCACCGTAGATGGACAAGGTCTTCAGGTGTGATTATTGTTGTTATTTTAATTTTAAGAAGATATTTATAGGTTTGAAGACAACAATAGGGTGAGCAGTCTTAAAAGTAAAATATTTCCTATATATGCATTCTTCTAATACTTCACTCTTACATATTTAAAAATATGACAATAAGATAACTTCTTCCATTTGTACAGGATTTCCATTTATGGGAATCCTCTGTTTCTGATATGGCTGATAGGACTTCCTAAGACATTAAGGGGAAAGGGGTACTAGCTCTATAACACTTGGATTATGGGGTGAGGATGAATTTGATTGTTTTAGTATCTGTCATGCAACATTGTTTGAAGTTACTTGATAAAACTGAGCCTATGACTTGATCATTGTTGGACCTTTTAACTGATAGACGGATGGATTAGACTTCGAAGATATTTGTCCAGGCATTTCCAAAAAAAGTATTTGGCACATCACAATTAAGGGTGGAGCTAGGCAAGGTGGCTGCAGTACTAGCTTTAGCTATAAAAAATGGAGATTTTTCTACTTTAAAAKAAACCTGATAGTATGTACCTGTGTGTGTGATTGAGGAGCAATGTTATTGTAGGGAGGTTAGAGCACATTGGAAGTTCTACCTGAACTGCTAGACTTCTTTTCCTTGAGATATGGGCAGTTTTGAGTAGTGTYAATGTTCATATATGTGTTGCTTCTTCTTGATTTCCTCAGGAGTTAATGATCATCATGATAACAATGTGATAATCATTTAATATACATCATTGACTGCTCTCTGTATCTTTTGATGTTCTGGAATTGAGGTTCAGTAAAATGCCAAAGATTCCATTATCATAGATCAAATGCTGAATACCTCATAATTATTTCATGATACCCCTTATTGTGTCAGGATAGAGAGGCTTATTGTATTGTTTCATTTTTTTAGGTTTGTGAAACATTCTTCTTATGACAACTCAAAGGGAAAAAAATAACATGACTGGCAGCATATTATAGTGATCATTTTCCATGGCTCTCAAGGCTCTCTTCCTGTGGTTGCCATCTGCCCAGGCTGCAGTAGTATTCAGATCACCTGTGACAGATGAAACATGAAGCAAAAGGGCGAGTGTATTTATTGACAGAATGCTTAAGCTATGTCTGATAAATCACAGTGTGAAGAGCTGTAATAAACTGGTGCTACCAGAAGCACATGGAAAATTCTCTAACACCAGGGAGATATCTGTGCAATTCCAAAGAGCAAAAGTGCTCTAGATAGAGGAGAACTTTTCTGGCATCTCCTTTCAGYAGCAGCACCATGTATCATGAATTTTTATTTTACCTCCAGGATTAGGTTGCTTATGTTTGCAGTATATTTTCAGGATGATCTGGAGCAAAATTTCTGTAGCTGATCAAAGTATGCTACTGTAATTCTACCATAGCTGGCCAAAGTACACTACTTGAGTTGTACAGTAAGCACTTACATTTTGCTGGTGTCTTCTCATTTGAGCATGATCTTCAGTGATTTCAAACAGAAAAGGATTATGATGATTTTTTTTGAAATTTCGTTTAATCAGAAAATACGTTTGATCAGATCGTGATGTTAATGGCATTAGTTTATGATTTAAGATCCCAAGATACTGTATCAGAGATACCCAGCAAATCCCCACATTAGTTCTGTGAGACCTCTGTTTTAAATATGGGAGAAGCTGTATATAATTGGTTTCCTCTTAAAAACAAACAAACAAACAAACTTTTTTTTGCAGGCTTGGTCCCAAAAAATTTAAGTCACATGTCCAATAGCTTCATGAAGATTGTCTTATGTTAGATTAGCACCTGAAAATATTCACCAACTTAGTCTAAATCTTAGGTTGCATTGTGAATTATATGGAAACGTCTACATTATTTAGAAAACTAATTTAGAAAAGCTGTAAGAAATTAATTGAAAGAGACCTTATTTTGGAATCAAGTAGAATACAAACTGGTTTTAGATTTTTTTGGTGATCCTAGACCACCTACCTATAATAATAGGGTTAAGTTTTGAAATAAAAGATTTAAAAGAAAAATAAGTTCATCAGATTTAGTTTTTGCTGAGAAAAGTATCAAGACAAAACCTTCCTTCCATCAGAGAACAGTGTGCACATAACTCAGTGGCAGTGGATATCTGCACGACTTAGAGAAGACTATTAATCATAGTTAAGCACATTCATCTTACTTCTTTCTAGCTAACCAGCATAATGATCAGGATTATTATTTCTAATTAGAGGAAGTAATAGATCATGTATAACCTTAGGATGAGTCTCATTAATTAACCTGCGTCCTAAGGGATTTCAGTAGATAGTCCATCTCTGTCACAATGAGCACCATTGGTTTACACTTAGTTCACAGGAACAAACATCTTGTGAATTGGCTAAATAACTAAAATTGATTAAAACAGTAGATAAAAATTAAACATATGACAAACTTCAATATGTCCTGCAATTTGATATTGTATGTGTTTCAACCTACAGTACTATACTGTAAGAATATACTGCAAAAGAATCTGATGCTGTGTTGGTTTTATGCTAGGTTTAGTTCCACTCATTTTGCTGAAGTTTTTCCTAATTTTTTGTTGTATGAATTGGATCAGAATTGGACCCATTGTTTGTATAATTATGGATGGAAAAAGGGGTTTCAGATACATATAGGATTGTCAAACTAAACCCCTTAGCTTCATGTTCTTTAGGTTCTGCCTTAAGTTATATTTTGTGCAATCTTCAGCTGAAAAGATTCTGTTGTTTCAGGAATTATGAGTAAGGATTTGGAGCAAGAATTTTCAATATATATGCCTTTTGAAACAGAGACAATCTAAGCAAACAGAGACAATCTAAGCAAACAGAGACAATCTAAGCAAACAGAGACAATCTAAATTGTTAGTGCATGACTTCGGAGATGTTGACTTTGCACTCTTAATATGCTTTTAAATATTTTAAAACTGTGATATATGGCTAAAAGTGATACTATTTTCATATGAATACTCACTTTATGATTTAAAAACAGGTGTTAGAGGTAGCTCTTCATCTGATGTAAATTTTTTACATTCTTCAAAGTCAATGGAGCAAAAGCAGTGAACACTCATATCTTATGGCATTTGAAAATGCAACAGTATTCCTTAGAAGGAAGGCGTTAGTTTAGTATGTAAAACATTCCAAACACAAGAGAAGACATAGTAGAAGGCATTGTCTCCTTCAGTATGAGTATTTCTTCATCCTCTTCTCTATTCTTTTCCTCAGATTTATAACTTCCACGACATTTTATCTCCTATCCTTTTTTCAGCTTCCCAGCTGTCTAAGCTATTTAAAGGAGCTAATTATTACTGATTGTTATGTTTTTAAAACTGTGTGATTTCATGTCTTTTCAAGTAGTACAGGTTTCTGTCATTTAAGAAAATAAAAATTATTGTTGTGTTTGTGAGATTTCCCTCAAGTTTAAGATTTCTTATAGCTATATTTGATCTTTATAGCATAGTGTCATTTCTCCTCCTCCTCATGAGAAAATAGGTTTTCTTCATAGCTTTTTGGCATAGGAAGTAACTCTTTTGTCAGAATTAAAGTTATGCATTTCTTTCATTGAAAGTTTTCTTCTCTATTGATGGATATAACCTATATATATCAGTATTGATTTCAATGGAATTATATGTTAAAATGGCATCATAGCTGTAAGCCAGACAGCTAGCATAAAAAATTGTAAATGTCACTTATAATTTGTGGGAAATTAATGAAGTGAGGATTATTGCAAGTTGTGGAATTACTTCCAGCTGGATTACATAGCATAACATAGAGTTTGCATTAAGCTTTTTGTTTTCTGTCTACTGTAGGAAAAAATGAATGCAACACACAGCATTAATGAGTGGCTGTGTTATTCCCTTCTTTTAGATCACTCCAGTTCCAGGCACTCATCCACTTTTAGTTTTTGTCAATCCTAAAAGTGGTGGGAAACAAGGTGAAAGGTAAGGATTATTTTCTCTTTTCATTGTTTTTTCTTTCTCTATTTGATCTGTGGTGTGTTTAAAAATGGATCTGAAACGTTTAGACATGATAAGAAATGCAAGATTGGAGTACATTTTATAGTGTTATGCCTCGCATTTGGACATTCCCATTACCCTGTTTAGCAGGTACACATTAGCATATGCTTATAAACTCTGCAATTAAAAACTAGAATGAGTTCTATGCAACGGTTTCATTTCACATCTGAAAGAGTAACTGTACTCAGTGCATGGTTTTGTACAGTTTGCATAAAGCCGTGAATTGCTATATTTTGCATTGTAAACTTCATATTGTAACAGTTTTAATATCTGTATTAATTATGCAAAAGGGTCAATACTTTAAAGTGTAGACAGTATTCTGTTTTCTAATAAATGACTTACCTTTTGAAGACTTCGTAATTAAACTTTCCAGCCTTTTAGGTACGTGAGGGGGAAAAAAAAGTAGATAGGAAGCATTTTAACAATCAAGTTAGAGTATCAAGGTCTAATTACATAGACTTTACAGAGATTCAATTTTAAGTATGTCAGTAATGATATTAATTTGAATTCAAAAAGCCTATATGTATGCTTAAATGTTAGTGCATCAGTATAGATATGATAAAGGCAAGGAGCCTTCTTCTCCTACCTTGTTCTGCAAACTTGTTTTTTCAGGGTTTACTTCAGAATCACAGTTGCTAACAATATGGCCATTTTTGATCAAAACTAAAATTCTATCATCATGTAAATCCCAGTATTTTTAGACTAGCTTCTAATGCCAGTGCTGTAATTTATTCTTGAAATCTTGAAAAAGAAGGTTACAGTTTTTTGGCCAATTTCACAGTGAAGAGGCCATCTGTGGACACTGAGCGATGTGAATACCCAAATGCCCCAAAGGAAGGACCTAGTGTGACTCTACACCTGGAATCAGGGGAGCAAAGAAACTTTTAAGTGTGTCAGCTCTCCCTACCTCTTCCTCATTGCCTCCATCAGATCGTTTCTTTCAGTGTTTCCTCATTTAAACCAAAAGGGCACACAATCCTGTAAGGCAGATGTTAGGGAAATCTCAGAACTCAAGAACATTTAACCAAAACTATGCTCAAAGACCTCGGAGAGAAGAAGGTATCACTTAGGAGTTGATTATGAAATCTGTGGGCTGCTATGCCTAGTTATCACCCTGCCAATAAGGTTTGTTATGTCAAAGGCAGTTGACTGATCTAAAAGATCCAACCTAAATAGTTTCAAGATTTCAAGATCATGCCTTTGCAATCATGATAATACAATATGAACCAACAGTTGAGGCTTACATGGTGAGCATTCGTATTTCAAACGCTGTAGTGTGAGGTGTGCAGTCAGGAACACTGTGGAAGGTAATGCASTAGCGCGCAGCTTGCCTGATATGAAGTTAGTAGGTCAGGAATCCAGTTTGGAAATATATATGTGAGAGGTAGGTTAGAGAGCTGCACTTGCCTGGTTAGTTATAACATAGAAACAGTTTAAGGAAATGCTGTTTCACACTTTTAGTTCCCAGCTCAGAATTGATCCCAGATGTTACTAGCTGAATAGGCTTAACGAGCATGAGGGATGTCATTTAATGATGCATATTTTCTTCTGTTAAAGCAAGTTTAAAACCTGATCCCCAACTCAATCTCTTGTTTCCATTCACATATAGCAGTCTGGCACCTCTCCGTTTATGTTAATGCAACCGTTAATGGGGCCAAGCAGATCACAGAAATGATCAGAATTTAAAAAAATAGTGCCTTCAAAAATGCGTATACGTGTTTAGTTCACTAACACCATTACCTACGAGCATCATTACACAATGAAGTGTGTAGCATGAGGACAGCAACAAGCAGCTGGGTATAGTGAAGTATAAGAACCTCTTAAATTGGCTTTGATGTCACAGAAAATATAATGTTTAACTGCATACTAATTTGTCAAGGTTGCACTCAAGTTTTCTATGTTAGCAGGAGCATGTCAAGAGCTCTACTGCATACCCATGTAGACACATCTCAAGTCAGTTACCAGCAGGGGATGTTTTTATCTCATGGTTTGATCTAAAACTAAATTTAAAAAGAGGAAGAAAAAGGAATGCTCTTCCACCTATGGAATATTTTATTAAAAGGTTTTTGCCATCTGCCTTTTGGGTGTTGACGTTTCGTATTGATTCCAGTCAACATAATAAAATGATAAAATCAGGATGTTAAGATCACATATTACCTGGAAGATTTAATCTGAAGTATGGAATCATTTCCAGGGAACAATAATATTTATCTTTTTTACTTTTCCTGGTTTTTACATGTCTGATATATGGTCAATAACCAGAAAGAGAGGAAACTCCCCGAGTTTTGTGGCAGTTACATATTGTGAAAAGTAAAAGAAAAGGATATTTGAAGACATAACTAGCTTTGCAAAATGCACAGTGATGGTGATTCAGATCAGACTCTGATTATAGTGATTTTGCAATCTAGTCAGGTACCGAGAAACTTAAGAGTAGAGAATAGGTTGTAACAAAAGCAAAATTTCCATGGGGGGGGGGGGAACCTGCTAATTTTTGTAGATGAGAATTTCATTATCTTGGCTCAGTCAGATTAAGGTGATGTTTTAATGAGAGCTGTTCTTCAGTCTTTACTTAAGATTTGCTATATTTGAGGGATCATGATGAATGAAGTTATGATTTCTAATTGACTTTCATTGAACACAGAAAGGTTATTGCAGATATTGTCAAGAATCCAGTGTTCCCACAGTTCCCCTGTATGAGACTTTATGCCTTGCCATATGGTAAGCCAACCCATTTCAGTGCCCTTAGACTTGGAGAGAGTGCATGCATCCGTCTGACACCAAATTGAGTAAATGGCCTCCCCCAATAATAATTCTGTCTTTTCCATTCTTATTTTGCAAACCCTTTCAAATCTCTCAAATGCAAAGGAACGCAACTGAGGATCGATCACTTTAATGTAAAGGAAGGTAGATACTTTAGTTTTGGTTTTGAGTGTTGCAACAAAGGGGACATATATAACATAATGGATAACATAAATGGATATGTAGAAAGAGTGCATTCAGAAGATAAAAATAGTGTGTTGGGAGCATCTGTGATCTCTACAACCATATCTAGATTACCTTATCAATGTTTTAAAATTTGAATGCTGTTAAGAAAGACCAGTTATGCAAAATGTATAGTGTTCAATAGCATGTTCTTCTGTATAGCTTTCTCTTTTAAAAGCTAATGCCATGATTTTCAGATATAATTACAAAATAGAATACTATGAAAATAATCCAGTCATGCCGCCTTCTCAAATGGAGAGATAGGTACCTATTGCCTATCACCTGAAATGCAAATGCATTTAAACATTTTTTATTTGTTCTTAAGGGATTTACTCCAATGTAGATATGTATACATTATACAGATATGTATAACAAGTTAAAAAAGTGTATAGTTTAACATGTATTAAGCAGTAAGTAGCAGATTAAAATTAAAATTGATGATTTTTAGCCTTTCACAGACCAAAAATAGACTAATTAAAATGAGATTGGATAGGAGTTCATCAAACCCAATCAGGTGTCTTCTTTGGGCTATGTTACAATTTAACATGTTTTCAATAGTTGTGCATAAAATGGAAATTTAAGCACTTGTGAGTACATTTAGTCAGAAAAAATTACAATATTTCCATTTTGTCCTAGAGCTAACATTCCTGCATGTCTGACTTTAAGATCTAACTTATCAAGACAGCAGTTTTCAATAAWCTGTGAATAAAATGTATGTAATTGCTACATCATTGATGAAATAGGTTCTTTCAACAGAAGAATATACAACTGGCAAGTGGTTATGACATGTAGTGCTTCCAAAGACTGTTATTGTGAAGGGTAATGTTTCTCACATAAGAGTACTACTAAATCACACTGTTGTTTTGCCACACTCATTACCTTTTTACTTTCCCCTTCCCCATTTTAAAATTTATTTGCCTGACCAGCAGGTGAGTTTAAACAATTGTTTCCTTGACAAATGTGCGGTTGGATGCACTGGAGATCAGCTTCCGTACACTGACGTTTCCTGCTGACTCCACTTTCAGTATCTGTGCAGTGCAGGTTGATGATATCTTTGACCTTTGTTGTTTTCAGACAACTTTGTTTCGAAGTGGCTTTTCCATCCCACTTTATGATTACACTGGATTTCTAAGCTCTCATTTAGCATTACAGATGTTCTTTTTAAAATGCTGTATGTCCTGGAGAAAAGACTATTAACATTCTTTTATTTGGGGGGTGAGGACTTTGGCTTCTTTGTCATTATTGATAAATTCCCCTCATCTTAAATCATCCCCCAGATGACTGAAATGATGCATTCCCCAGATGGCAGAAAGCACTGTTGTGGCCAGCTTTTCCCCCAGTACAGTCAACTTTCCTACCAGTTTTGGAGTACCAACACATTTCTGTCCCTCTATGTCTCCTAACTTTCTAAAGCAGTGATCTTATGACTTTGAAAGATAGCTCAGTCTAGCTCAGACCAAGCAGTCACATGCAGTAAGGACTATTTTCTTCAGTAGCAGAGCTGTTTACAAAAGATTCCAGCCCTCTTGGCCCTTTCTGCTGTAATTTCCTGCCTCCTCAGTTATGCTAGTGCAGCTGTTTTGGGGTTTCCACTGCATATCGTATGATGGGCATGATGTAAGTGAGGGGAAGAAATGACAGCAGAGAAACTTTTCTGATGATTTGTGTTTTAACTTGGATCTGTGGAATTATCTAGATCGCAGAATAACCCAGTGAACAGTTACATAAGCACAACTGTATGTTGGTAAACTGTGTTATGGGGTAGGTACCAGCTGAATGGTGACAAGTGGTAATTTCATAAACTGGCTTTGTTCATAGAATTGTGGTCAGTCACAAAGAGCTCTCTTATGTGGCATTACGAACTGCACTGCCTTGTTGCTTTGTCTGCACAAACCACCAGTCGCAAAGCAACCATGTCTGAGTCCTTCCTTGCAAACAGAAGCAAACACTTTTTTTTTCCCCCTCCCAAAATACGTCAATGTTGTTAGGCTGTTCAGTATTGTACATATAAAACTGGGAAGGCTAAATTACTGTTCATTTTCTAGTTTTGAATGTGTCACTCACACTGTCAGAACTAGTTACAGTTTAGTATGAAGACAAACACAGGCAGTTTCTTCCTCTTTCTTGGTAAATGTATGAACTGAAATGAATCATCATGAAGTTATGAATTTTACACAGGCTAGCATACATAAATATGTGTTATAATAATTTAAAGCTTGATGTGTCATTTACAATGAGTCATTATAGCGTGATTCTGCTGGTGTTGATGTTCAACCAGTATCTATGAATGGCATGCGTTGAATCAAGTAGGATTCAGTGTAATCTCTTCATTATTGCTGGTGGACTTCTAGGCTTTGTCTAGAGATACATGGCTCCCTCTTTTTTAAGAAGGTTTTTATAGCATTTCACTGATACCCAACAATAGTATTGTGAGTGTAGGTAATGGCTGCTATGTTTTGTAGCTCCTAACTTTTAGGCAGCTAATAGTTAAGCTTTTAGGGCTTCATAACAATATTGTTGAGGAACTCCCTCAGGTCAGCTACACAGGTTAAAGTCACTGCACTTTTGACCAGGTTAAATGGCATCACTGTCACTGAGAAGCAACTGCTGTCATTGACAAGCAACTTACACATACTAACTAAAAAATTAAAAATAGGATCCCTTTGCATCAGTAAGATACTGCATATGAAATGAGAATATAGTGTTGTAAATCCACTGTCAAATGTCTGATTTAGTCATCATCACAACAGTTGACAAAAATGTGCATGCTTGCAAAGAGAAGCCAATCATTTCACATTGACGTTTTCTGTCATGATTGGCATCAGGAATAGATGTGTGTGTGTGTTTGAATATAATGCTTTAGAAAGAAGCTGATATCACTAAATAATTGATAAGTTAATAAAATTTTCCAATTTAGCAATTTTACAGATAATTATAAATTTGTATTTGGTATTCTTATACCCTCCTTTTCTGTCTAGCCTGATAAATTATGTATTTCTGTTAAAAAAAAAAAAAAAAAAAATCCCCCAATGTGCACATAGATTGTGTCTAGACAGTTTTATTTTGCTGAATTTGAAACCATGTGGACATTTAAGTTAAAAGAATTTAATTCTTATTATGCATCTATTTTATTTAACACAGTAATAAAGGTTATTTGAAAAGAAAGGAAGAGATATTCCAGTGGAAAAAAATAAGTATTCTTAAAAACATTAAAATATTAATTAGCTTGAGGACATCATAAACATTAAAATTAAAAGCAGGAATCAAGGTTGTATAAATTCAAACTATTTTCATAGATCCCAGGCATATATTCAGTCATTCTGAGCTCACTCTTTCATGTCTTTACTTATTTCTAAATAAGAAATGATACAGGTACCGCATTTTAGTGAGTGTAGAAATTGCATTTCTAATGCTTGTAATCAAGACACAAAACATTTGTAATACTTTTATGACAAGTAACCTCAAATTTATGTGGTTATAATTTTTGAAGTATTCTACCATATGAAGAAACATTTCCCAGTAGTTCCTTCTGGAATAGATAACACTTTACATACCGTATCAATAATTTCCCTCCTATTATTGAGATATTTTTAAAATGAGTGTAATTTAATTAAAACAGTGGTTTTCAATCTTCTTGATGTTCATTCCATTTAAAAATAATCCAAAGGAGGTGTAAGTTCCTATTAACTGAATCTAACAGTAGCTGACAACAGGTTTGCTTTCTCAGAATGTTGTTCAATGTATGGGGACATTTTTGATAGGTGGCGGAGCCAGTTTGCTTTTGCAATTAATTATACTTTTAATTTTGTGCTAGCAATAAATTTCAGGAATCTCTCCTTTACAATGAAGTTACTTTAATAGTAACTGAAATGCTCTTACAAATGTTTCTTTGAGTCACCTTTTCTTATGTCATCATGCCTCCTTATCCTACTTTTTTCTGTCTATATAAGGCACTTGGATTGTAAAAAGCTTATAGCAGTTATGTCTCAATTTTATGCCCACAAAACACAGTACATGTGATTTATTATAATTATCATGTTCAAATATTTGATCTTTTTGTATTAGTGAGATCCTGTAATTCAGATCATTATGGTATGTGTTAACTTTTTTAATTCTTTCACTGGTAGTTTAAAAAAAAAAAATTTCCAAAAGCATAAGTAAATATTTTTCCCTTGTCTTTTTTACCTCTTCAGAATTTATAGAAAATTTCAGTACCTTTTAAATCCTCGTCAAGTTTATAGTCTTGCTGGAAATGGACCAATGCCAGGGTAAGTCTACAGTTAATATCATTACCAGGAACTCATTTAATAAAAAATTGCATAATCAAATGAAGGGGCTGAGGCACATATAGCACGCTTCAGGTGTATCAACACCACAAACCTATAAATGGCTGCAGAAATTACAGATATTATTTGTTTGTATGTAGAAATAAAACTGCATATCCTATGTGTTTTACTGATAACCATTCAGGCCACTGTAAGAACTGTGTGATAAATTTCATTGCTTTTGCAGCTTTCCTTGCTATATCAGCAATCTGAGTTCACTCAGCGGTTACTTTTACGTTGCAAGTATCTAAGCAGCCTCAAAGAGTGACTCACAAGACATACATTTCTTTTAAGTGAATACATGCGCATGTGTGTGTATGTGTGTGTGAATATATACACACACACACCAACACTGAACAACTGGTCCACGTATCATTTTGTATGTATTGAATATAATTTAGTTATATGACTGATATATGAAATTTTATATCAATCAAAACAGATGTAGGGGGATAATAGAATATATATGTTCATTGGCACAAAGTTTACACTGTTGTTTGAATATTTATTTTTTCTTTTCTATTTTGGATCTTGGAATTTTTTATATAAAGAGGTTTTTTTAGGTTTTTCTTGAAGGTTGGAGGAGGAAAGAGAAAAGTGGAAATGTACATGGTTTGTACCTTGCAATATTATATTTCAATTGTCACACATACATATTACTGGAAAGAGTTTGCTCTAAGAGTTTATGCCATTACTGTTGATTTTAAGGCCACATATACAGAAAATGAGTCTTTATTAATACTAATCTACATCAGCTGTCCATTCATTTATGGCATTAGATTTACAGTGTTTATAGAGTCGATGTAAGTGAAAAGAGAATTGATTCTAATTCTTTTTGAAGTCTGGATTTTCAGGATACTTTGGGCTAACTCTGCTGGCTAAATCATGTAAATAAAAGCTAATGTGCAACCTGCAGAATGCTGCAAAAAATGATGAAAAAATGGAAATCATGTGACATGATTCTATTCATGCCTGTAATTTTTTACTGTACCTGAATACTAATGCTAGTTTATTAGTTGATATTTGTTGTTTGTGTTTTGTTATACTAATCTTGCAACTTAAGGAAGATTTAAATAATGTTAGTCCAGAAAGCAAGTAGATTTGAAAAATTTCAGAAAGTTATTTCAGGAATTTTTAGTAAATTTTAACACAGACAAAACTAGCAGCTAATATTGTTTTATACAGAGTATAATCCCAGAAATGCTATACTTGAGACTGACTTGCTAGCTTTTAAAACCACTGAAATATTTTTGTTCAAATTCAGCCTATTTCGTTGAAACCTAAAAAAAAAAAAAAAAAAGCGCTAATTATACTTCATTTCTGGACAAGTATACTTCATTTATTGACTGCATTTCCATCTATAACTGACTTCTGTTTTTCCTGTATCTTGTGATGATGTAAGGAAAATGTATTTTAAGGCAGAAGCACAAGAGGGCAGTATTAAGTGCCGACAGAAACCCTGCACTGAAACGATGTTAACTCTAATCCTTTGAACCAGAAGAGTGTTTTTTAGGAAATATTTTCAATTTCTCTTCCTATTAGGAAGCTAAATAGTTTTACTTCAGTGTCACTTTGAAGAAATTTCTAATTAATTTTCAAACATACATTGCATTTTATTAAGCTTGTTTTGGCATTTTTTTTTTTATTCATTCCACAGAAAAGAGTAATCCTAAATTTTCAGTTTATCTCTTGCCATCATTTCTTGCCCCTGGCAATTCTGTGTAGGCTGTGTATGATTTGTCCCTTAAGTGAGCAGTTCAATAAACCATGTTTTCTCTCTGTTTCATTTACCAATCTTTGTTTCTCTTTCTGTGCGAGCTGGATCACCTAATAAAAACCTGCCCATCCATCCATCCATCCACTCACCCATCCATCTCTGCAATGCCAGTTACATTGGATTGCCAATCGAAATATTACATTTATTTAACGTTGTCTCATGTGGCATTCAGACTGAAATAGAATGCAGTGAGGAACTGTACAGTACAGGGGAAAACGTATTCTTCATGCCAATTACTATTACTGAGTTGAAAGGGATAAACATAATATATGTTTATTTTAAAATCATTTATGATTACTGTAATACTTTTCAGTTCAGTCTATTTGAGCTTTTTTGTTTTGAACGCTAATTTTAGATGTTACTAAACTTGTGCCTTATTTATAGTATTAGGGTAGTATTTGCATGTTTTTTGCAGAGCCAGACTGCCCATTTTAATCCATAAGTTAACATTTGCCATTTATTTATGATGATATCTTTCTGATGAAATGCCATCATCAACCAAGAAGGCAACATTCAAAAGTTTCCTACCTACAGTTCCAAACATCTGTGTTTGACGTGAATTAACATTTTCAGTTCATTTCTGTTGAAAATCTATATAGCTTTGTTTAGGATAACAGAGAGATAAATGACAGAACTAGACCAGTAAAATCCTAAATCTCGGAGGGGCTCGGAAACTGCTGTATTCTGTGAAAATAGCAACAGTCAATCGCTAGATCTTGCAATGTTCCTCTTCAATTGGATAACCACATTCTTTCACAGAAATGTGTTGGAATAAAGGACTCCTTAGCGGACCTGAGCTGAAATAAGGTTAAAACAGTCTTTGCTCAGAGGAAGAAGGGCCATTATTGGAGTCCCATATTTGAATTTCTTTGAAATCCGGAAAGGATACACTCCATTTTCCCTTTCGAATCCCTCACTTAAAAAGAAAAAGAAAAAAGAAAAAAAATCTTAGAATCTCAGTTATTGTGCATTTTTAGTAAATCTTCCGATATGTAGCAGTTAAGCAGAAAAATATATTGAACAARGTGGCAATAAATTTAGTATTGCAGTCTGAATCCCCAGTTACTCAAGTGATTGTATCACCTAGTTTCCCGATAGATGGGATGGTAGTTGGAGAACTGCAGGTGCACGAGCAAAGGTGTTTCTTGTAGCTTCCTAGCATGGCCATGCTAAGGTTTCCAGAGTCATTTATGTCAAAACTCATGAACGTAATATATATAAAAATATGTATGCAATGCAAATAAATAGCATTGCAGCTGACTCTCTGACATTGATTCTTTTCCAACAACGGAAGTTGACTTGCTGTGAGGCCTGAAAATCAAGGAGCTCTCAGCCAAAGGGCAACAGTACACTTTTAAGATTGGTATACTAATTAATGGTTTAGACGTTCTTTATTTGGGAGCAAAGAGATATGTGTAAGCTGGAGAAACCCTGTAAGCTCTGCAGCTGAACGCAAGCATAAAAGGTACTCCACAGTTAAAGACTGCCACAGTTAACAAAGCGACATGAAAATTGCCAGGCTGATACATTGTGTAATTTGTGCCTAGCACCTGTGTTTTTAGCCTTGAAAAGAGTTTCCCTGTTTGGTTGTTATATCTCTATAGGAGCCTTCTACTTCTGACAACAACTGTTATTGTGGATTTAATGATCCTGAAGAATCTGAAATTCAGTTATTGTTCACCTCACAGAGAGGTAAATAATAGCTGGATGAATAGCAGTTGAGCCACAGACCCACATGACTGTAGAGAGGTCACCATTTCAGGCTTTGTCCCTCTGAAAAGACTCCCATTCCCTTAAGTCTATTATTTAAAATGTCTAATTTATGTTATTTTTATTTCATAATAGGAATTATGTCCACAAAAGTTGCATTTCTTTGTAACTCTCTTAAGCATTTAATTTGAACAACATATATTTTTAAAATTCCATCCACAAGTTTACATCAACAGGCCTTTTTAAATCTTAAATTCTATCCACTTAAAAGATGCCCAAGACAGCCAGGTTGAATCCCTACAACTTATTCCGTAATTTAGTTGGGAATCTACAGCACCTGGACCTTTATAACTCCACAAAGCAATAGGCCTATTTTGAAAATTACACTATTTTCCCTGATTATTGAAATTGATTGCTAGAGTATATTCCTGTTTTCTTTGCTGTTAGACACTGGGAATTTTTAGAGTATTCTAGGAAGACACATACACCAAAAGAATATTTTTCTATAACATAATGACTGCTGAGTTATTTTCTCCTGAACAAAACCTTGAGACCTGTGCTGTGTTGCTTTGGAAGAATTAGATTTTTGCCAAAGAAAGGCAAAGCACGCCATGGTGAATTGCTTGTTTCTTTAAAACGATTAAAGTAACAGTTGTGCACTGTAAATCAATAGAACTTAGAACTTAATAAGTCTTAACAGGTAAAACTTAAACTTTGTTTTTAGACATATTTTAATCACCTGTTTCATAAYATTGTTCATTTAAGAAAGGAATATTTCTAATATGAAATATGTAAGTATGTATGACATCTGTGGTGTTTGCAGTATCAATAACAATCTTTTCAATATTTTATCAATATTTAAAATTTATTTATCAATATTTAAAATATTTCAATGTTATATCAATATTTTAAATATTACAAAATGTCTGTCTAGACTGCTAAAGCTGTGATTCAGATTCATTCATCCTCTATTAACCCTCGTAGCTGTTCAGCAGTGAGTGCACTTCACAGTCACAGCCCATTGTCTGAATTCTATTTTAAAAGCCTCTGTGTCATCCTTTCTCCTGTTCATTAGTTTGCTGCCCTCTCTTTGCATTCTTCAACTGGTTCCCTTTTCTCAGTCACCTCAAAATAAGCTTTTGACCTTCACTTTTAAGTTACTTCTGAAATTCACTGTACCTATGACTTCCAACATCTTTACTCCACCTACTACTCAGCCTGTGCTGATTCACTTTTCCCACAAATGCTTCCTGTGTTCATTCTTGTGACTGTCATATGTCTCTCCAAAACCTGCAAAGATGCTGTCCGTCTTGGGGACATCATGCATATGAAGCAAATTTCATCATGTAGAGATCATGAGTTTGACACTATCATTATTTTTTAGTATCTATAACAGAATGATTTGGGGTTGTTTACTGACTATACTGCTGTAAAAATAGATCAGTATGCATATTAAGTAACAGTTGAGGAAAACCTAAGTATATTCTGGGTGTTTTTGAGTGTGAAGTATTTGATATAAACCAAGGTTTTCAGTGTTGGGTACCTGACATAGATTCTAACCTTGAAGTGCATTTTCCAGTAAAATATCCTCTGTAATCATGGAGTCCCCCAATACCCATGTGAACACACTGCAGGACTGGGCTCTTTTTCTTCCAGATGTGCCATCATGTTCTTTAGCAAGCTTGTGATTTGAAATTGGCAGCCACCCTTATCTTTAGAAAGTATGAACTGAAAACAATATTTTCAGCTGCTAGATATCCATCTACCAGTTAACCTTTGCACATTAAAACACCATTCCAGGAGAGGAATATTTTGTTCCACGCTATGATAAACTGGATTTATTGAAACTAATTTTATTGGGGTGTTTTACTGTAATTAGTGTCTCATGAATAGTGTCATTACAGTGTGCACAAAACTGTAACTCAATATTTTAATGAGCATAAAGTGTGTGTGTGTGTGTGTGTGTATTGTCCAGTGGCCACATGGCCAGCTCAGCTTTGGCAATCTTAGGAGGGGAAAAAACGTGTTTAGTTTTCATTCATATACTGAAGTAAATAACCATTTGTCAGGGGTTGTGTTTGTTTTGTTTTGTAAAATGAAGGCAATACGGTCCTTACAATGAAGAAGTAAACATTGCTTTCAACCTTGTGCTTTCCTCTGGATAGCTAGTTTAAAGGGATTCAGTGGTGAGTTAAGCGGAACATCTGTATTAGTGAAATTGCTCTGTTAAACCCAGCATTCTGAATTCACAAATGAACACAGTTTGTAAGTTACAGAATTTGCCTGGAAGTGTGATATTTGTCAGATTGGTCTTTTGTYGATGTAAATATGTTAATGAAGGTTTTGCTGACTCTAATTTGCTTTGACGTGGTGATGCTTAGGGTGAATTTTTCTTTTTTGTTCACTTCCATTCACACACAGAGTAATTTCTATTCCAATACACGAGTGATGTACTGCTTCGATCATAATTATCAAACTGATGGAAAAATTACAGATACCATCCAAGATGGATGTATACCATCCAGCAGTTTTTCTGTAAATCATAATGTTGAATTTCTGAAGTCCTTTCCTTTTTAAGAGGAAATTTCTCTAATGTAGGCAGATCCCTAAGTTGTTCCCTTTTTTTGCACTTTAATCTTCTCTACAATGGAGAAATTTACCAAGCTAAATAATATCTTTATATCCACTGATAATTTATAGTTTACTTAACATTTAATTGACAGCTATCCTGAAATGCCAGTATCAGCAGATTGTTCTTTACCTGGGCTATTGAAAGTTTTAATGTTTTGCTTCCACTGTGAGTGCAGACTGGCTGAAGAATTTCACACAGTTCTGCTGCTATGCCACCTTGCATTGCTGCATACCTGAAATCTCTCTGTAGTTCACTGCTTCTGGGAATGGGAGAAAAAAGCACCTGCAGGGACATTAATGGAAAGCGTTGATATTGTGTTTTAAAATAGTGTTACRGTAAATGGGGCAGGAGTTCCTAAAACAATTCAGTAAGAGTAAGGGGAGTATCTCTCCATATATCAGTTTAATGCTGTTGTTCAGCTGAAAATAGGTAAGTTCTTTGGTGTAGGTATTTGATCCTGAAATAGTTTCTCTRTATTCATATGGATTTGATCAGATGATTATGAGAATCTGAATAGAGTAGTATAACTAGTTCAAGCCATTGCCGTCTTTCAGGTGGAAATTACTAATTCATCAGCAGAGACTCAATAACTGCCTGTGTGAGTGATCCTTGTTTCTGGTGATATAAAGGAAAAAAAAGTATCAAACGCCTTCAGTGGTTTAAGTTAAATTATTTTACTTACAGCAGACAGAGAAGGTTCAGGGAAGACTACAGCAGGTTAATTTATCTATTGAGATGCAAAYAGTTATCAAGTGATAGGTTTTCCAGCTAGGTCTCATTGATCCTGTTTAATAGGTTAATTATTGACCTGTGACTAAGAACTGTATGTATACTTATGAAATCYGTAGAATGTGCAAGGTTGGTTAAGTATTGCAGCAGTTAACGATACAAGAATTTGATCAGCAGGCAAGGAGAATTAGGTGATCTTGTCAATTGTGATGACAGAATTACAATGAAGTGCAATAATCTCTAGTTACCCAAATTTAGGAGTGGGTTGTATTYGCCTTTCTCTGTAGCAAGAAAAATGGTCAGTTTTCCAGAATTATGTAACAGTGTACCTAGCAAATATCCTGCTGTTGTAAGGCCTTAGGATGCTGTCRCCCATTTTTGTTGTCTTCCTGTGGATCATTATAGCTGTGGCTTTTCATCTTTCATTCCCAAATGTATTAGGAATGTTGTGTGTGCTGTAGTAGGGGATGTTAGTAGGAGATGTTCTGTTGATCTTTCCTATTGACTGTTTGCCAATGATTGAAGAGTAGATACTACTTGGGTTTCAGTCTGTATCAACCTTACGTTCTTTTTTTCCATTCCAGCTCCATCATTGCAATTTTTTGACCCTATGACCTGTGTAAAGTGATGTAGGAAAGCTCTTTATTTTAATACATATGAAAATCAAATCTATCCTACCTAATCATACCTACCTATCATATCTATAAAGAAGAGGGAATGTTCTTTTAGTAGCTRTGTTTTTCAACTGAACCAAAAAAAAAAGTTATCAAAATAATGTTTTGTATTGGATGATTCAGTATGGACTATAGAGCTAGTTAATTTGATGCAGCTAAAATATGTTTTGAAGAATCTGATTTACTTGTTACTCATATTCTGTTTAACTTCTGTCAAGATTATTGACATAATGGACATATGTCCTTTGTACCTATGTCATACTTTTCATAAGATTTACATTGTGCTATGTAAAAAGCAATTGTCTAACTAATTGGTGCATAATTTTCCTTTTACAAATCTGATATACTTTATCTGTTTTACATGTATTTTAAGAGCTCCCATTAGATGCTTAGGTGAAAGTAATTCCCCTTTCTCTTATTACTTAGCCTATTTGTTTGGGCTGAGTGCAAAGAATTAAATTGTTAAAAAACACTGACACTGACAGTGCACTAGGCCTTTATGGTGACTTCTACACTTTTTATTTCCACTTCAAGCTCTTTTACTATTTTCTTCACCATTATGGAGCAGAAAAGCAAAAATTTAGATCCAGCAGATTTTTCAAACCATTTAAAAATGTTATGTGGCTAACAGGTCACAGGTACTATTAAAGCACTAATAGCTAAAAACATCTTGATTGACAATACCTATGCTTTACCTTAAGCTCTATTAACAAATCTGTCTAATTCTTCTTTTACAGTGATAACAGTTACTGAGTTTAAATGAAACTATATGAAACAGAAAAACATATTCCCTTACCAAACCTTAATGTAGGCTACAAATTCTTATTCAGTGAATGGACTTTATTTAGTTATATAAATACATTTATATTTAATTTTATACATTACAATTTTATAAATATTTATAGTATATTTATATATAATATGCATTAAATTTATACAGGTATATCTTATATTTAAATATGTAGAAAGAAAAAGATATGTGCTATATTATGACATTATTGTTTGGAAAATTCACCGGGCATAAATATAAAATGCTTCAGGGGAAACAGCAATTGAACCTTACTGGGAGTTTTCTGACAATGTAGTTTTTTCATATTCTTCAATTCCCTACCTTTTTGTAGGAAAGCTTTTTTTTTTTCTTAATGAGGATGAAATATCCAATCAAAAAAAATAAGATTCAAAGAATGTTTGATAGCCATATGGTTAGGATACTTGTTTATAGAAAAGGAGACTGATTTTTAGGTCCATGCTCTGTCTAACTAGATTAAAGCTAGCATGAAGCACTTTTTTTTCCTCCAGCTTTTCATTTTGTCACCTGTTCCATTTGGTAATAGTGCTTAATTAATAGAAGTTAGTACTCTGCCCTCCTCTCCTGGCTATAATTTCATTTTAAGCTTATCTGAAACACCTTCAGTACTGGAAGCTAGATCTGCCAACTTTCTAAAGACCCAACACACTCTCTCAAAGTGGAAATGCTAGCAATGGGAGGCATTTGTCCCCTTGGCAGGTCTCATGAAGTGAAGGAGATGTGCCAGGCATATCTCACTGCCCTTTGTTGTAGCGGTGGAATGTGGCTTCCAGCAGAGTGTCTTTAAGCCCAGACCCTTATTAGAAGACGTTTTCCCCAAGTGTACCCAGTCAGATCTGCCACATGACACTTTAGATTGAATGAGATCCTATAGCACTTGTCCTGCTGATATGTCAAGTAGGGCATAAGAGGTAAGGACTGCAAGATAGGGATGGGTTCAACAAAATCCTCAGAATATTATACTTGACACATGATACTGTCCAAGATCTCTTCTGAGCAGAGTTGTTTAGAAGGAATGGGACAACCATGTGTTTCATGTTCCTTTGAGTTGGTGGGCTTTGAAGTTACATATTGTCATTTGCCCTGAAACTCTGGTCTAAAACTATTAGAACAAGAAGTTCACCTGTGGTATTCTACATGTTAAATGACTTTTTTTGACCATTGGTTCTTCGTTTCCCTCTGACATGCTTTTTCTTTTTCTCTGTAGTTTTTGATTTGCTCTTGATTTGTTCAAGAGTCATGAAAGAATTTTCAAAGCTTTCTAGGGACAGGAACACCATTTCCTGTCCAGCACTAGAGCTGAACATTTCCTACATAAAATAGCTTGAATTAAAATATTACTTATAAGTCTAGTAGATTTACTTGTACTTAAGAATTTGTGCACAACACAATAACTGTATGTTTACTAGGAACTTACAAACTGGAAATCGGCTCTGGTCACTAGCATATTAAATATGTATTAAGATGTGCATGACACTGATGAATAGACTATATTAAAATATCAGCAAAATTGCTGGAATTTTTTTAGTCAAGTCACAATTTACATGTAAGGACTAGTTTCAGCATGAGTTTACCATAAAAATGGTTTTAAATTAAAAATTTTGCAATTTAGAATTGTTTTAATATATCCTTGCTTTGTCAGCATTGTGGAATGTCAGTATTACATGAAATGGATAATGATGTGGTGATACTGATCATCAATGGATATGGAACAAGAAGCAGCCAGGCAAATATTACCAAAGATAGTATTTCACTTTTTAAACTTCAGTTTGTGGGATGATAGAATGGATGCATTCAATCTGATGCCTACTCATTCTCTATTAAGCCATGCTGTAAAATTTGTAAAAAGTAGTTTGTATCAACCCCCAAATGTTCAGCTTATTAGGTATCAGTATMCTATCAAAAATACACAGTTTTTGTAAGCTTTTATAGCTACTATCTCACAAGGAAGTGTTGTGGCTGATACATTTAGCCACCTTAGACTTTTTCTACCTCGAAAGACTACACATCCATTTATAGCCAGGTAACCTGAGAATGTTTTCTGACAATAGTTCAGAGCAAGAGTTGAACTGAAACATCAAGATTTGGATTAACTATCAGGTCCAAGCTGTTTCTAATAGTAGTGTACTGTAATAGTCCGCAAGTTAATGTTTTCATATTAAATTTATTAGATAATACATTATTGGATTGTATTTGTCTTCTGTCTAAAAGAATGAATGCATGGACAGAGGTGATTATTACTTAAAGTGCTAAACTTGCCGGTTTAATATTTACTGTTAAATAAAATGTGCTTAAGTCGTAAAAAAATGCATAATACATAATGAATTTATGTTAATCAAATAGGTGTGTTCATTTACCATTTTAGGTTAAATTTTTTCCGAGATGTTCCTGAATTCAGAGTACTGGCATGTGGTGGAGATGGAACAGTGGGCTGGATTTTGGATTGCATAGGTAATCAGTATTGTTTCCATAGTTTTGTATAGATTTTCATTTTATTGCTCTCCCTTATTTATCAGAGTGTGGATCCAACTATTTCAAACATTATTTTTTTCATCTGAATTATTGAAATATATTAGTTTGGAGGATTATTAAGAATATCCAAAATTATTAAGGGTATTCAAAATCCCTACATAAGTGCAGTTTTTGTATTTCTAGGAATCCTCTGGACTCCCAGAAAGCAAGAAATATTGAATCAACTTGTTTTAATTTTCAGTTCAAAGTCAATTCCCTAAACTGAATCAAATCTAATTTTTTTTTCAAGACCATTTACCTTCACTCATTTTTTTTTTCCAGTTTCCACAGTTTTGTTTATGCTCCGTCATCCCATAATAAGGATAATGGGATAACAGTCCTTTGAAAAAGACTGTCCTGAGAGCCATGCAGATCTCTCAGCTGTATACTTGTGGGGCCTGTTTGCCGGTTCAGATTCTGAGTTCTTTCAGGCACTTGGCCATAAAGTGCTCTGTAAGTCAAATCATTAGGAAGACCCAGACGTCAAGATATTACAAATTTAAACTTTTCAAGGCTTGTTAGGGAGAATATCTCCAGCACCACACGATTGTTTATTTGGCACTAGAGAGGCTGTAGGGAGTAAAATGAGAATGTGTGACAACGGAAAATAGAAAGGAGATGAAGAGAGGCCAGAAGGCTCAATTGAAAGTTTGGATGAGGAATATTAAAAGGTATGTGCTTTTGGAAGGTGAAGACTGGAAAACCTTTCAGAAAGAGGATAGTAAAGGGGAAAGTAAAGATGATGTGATGGAGGAATGGATAGTAGCAGAGGTGTATTTCTAATCTTGAATAATTTTTTTTTTTTTTGCCAATGCAGACTATTGATTGTAGCTCTCAAATAGGTTTCAGAATCATAAATCAATGTACGTTAATATCTGTTGTACTGCCTGAACTTGAAAGGGATGATGTTTTGCAGCTGCTATTGGATCATTACCTTCTTGTTGAGAAGGACTGAAATTCCATGCAGTCACCTTTCTTTTTTAGTGGCATTATTTGAACAAAGGACTGCATGTTGACTCACTTAAATTCTATCTTCTGCAAGCAATTTTTGTGGTATAAAACTTAGAAATGATTTTAGGGATCCATCAGTTCTGTAGGTGCAAGAAATAGATTCTGAATGCTGTCTTTTAGCAAACAGGACTCTTTGGCACAAGTTGTGCATATGAAGTTTAAAAAATCAGCTGGTTTGAGAAACAGACACTTTTCAGTTTGATCATTTCTTCCCTGGTSTCCTGATTTAAAAACAATCTTAACAGAGAGCAAAGTATGAAGAAAAAATAAAATTTTTATCTCCACAATTGATGAAACTTTTAAACTTGACATTTTTTTTCTTTTGTTAAAAGCCTTAAAGCTTTGCAATACACTTGTAAATGCAAAATCCTCCCAAAGAATTGAAGACAGAAACTGATAAATAACAAGATGTCCTTGTCACATCCACTGGATATGAACTCATGCTGAGAATTGCTGAGAATTGTGCATTATTCTGTGTAACAAAATAGCAGATTAACTATTCAAGTATAACTTTAAACTAGATACGCTGCTCATTTCTATTAAATGGGGAATTGAACAAATTATGCATTTGAAAGATTATGCCTAAGTGATATTTGCACCACTTCCAGTGGTAGAGATTGTGTCAATTGTTGATGCGTGTTTTTCCACTGGGTTTTAAATAGAAATCCTTTGACTTGAAACACTGGAAAAGCATAGTTAAGAGATAAAAGTCACTATAAGTACATAAATTTCAAAATATAAGTTATTAACTACAAAATACTGGCTTAGAGACTTAATCAGATCAATTGGTGCTCATTTTGAATATCAGATTTAATTTGTGATGCGCAAAACCTATTAGTGCTGGTTACAGGGAATTTTTGGTAATGGTGCTCATGTGTAGATATGAATCCATGTGGATGAAAAGGTACAAGATTTGTGTCATTATTTGTGYCCTTAACTAATTATATTTGGCATGCCTAACTGAATGGCAGAGCTGGAAAAAAAAAACAGAGAATACAGCATGATCAGTCTCAAAAAGATCTTGAATATCTTTGTTTATGCCAGATATCACACTCATGGGTTCCAGAAGTCTTTGTGATAACAACAATAACATAAATTAATGATTGAATATTGACAAGGGGAGGGGCTGTGCAGTGGAATGGCTATTGTAGAGCCTGTTGTGGTGAACATGGCAGAATCTCATATGCAAGACATGTCACTGTCATTCACTGAAACAAAACCTAAGACAGTAACTGTATTGGTACTGTGCAATTAGATTTTTGTTCCTTAGTTATGTTTTTCCCTCTTTATTTACAGAGAAAGCAAACTTGCTTAAGCATCCTCCAGTTGCTATCCTGCCTCTTGGGACTGGCAATGATTTAGCGAGGTGTCTGAGATGGGGAGGAGGTAAAAACAAATTAAAATACCATTCATTATGTAATTAAAAAGAAACTTTTGCATCAAAATCTGCTCTCAACATTTTAGTTTCTCCTTTATGATGTATGTAAAAAACTGTTATACCTTTCCTCTTTTTGGAATGAGCTGTCTGTAAATGTTACACAAACTGTTTTTCAGATATTGAAGGTCATAATCACTCTTCATATTTTGTTTGTAGCTTTCACTGACACCAAAAAAGCTCTAAGGTGCAATGAGAGTAGTATATAGTAATTGTTGGCTTTTTACCATCTTTATTGCAGTTATTTCTTTGATCAATACATTATAAAAGAGGTATTCTTAAATGCATTTTAATTGGAGCTGTTCTGAAAGGGTTACTGAAAACAGCTAATAATGGGTTTGGAATGGTTTCATCTTTTTTAATATTCATAAATATTAAATGAAAAATATGTCTCAGCCTCAGACTAGTTCCTTTGATCCACTCCCTTTCTCTTCTCCTGCAGAGGATTCCAGACAATAAGTGCTACGGTGCCATTTATCAGGAAATGGGGAGGCAAAAAGTACTGAAAAGAGAATGTATGTAAAGTCAAACTTTTAATATCCTTTGCATCCTTTCCTGTATGTACGGGGTCTAAATCTCAGCTCCTCCAATAGCTTAATTTCATCCAGGATTTACAATACAGGATGAAAAAAGAAGAGCAGGATAACTTGAAAAAGAGAAACAAAAGGAGGAAGTCTTAGACAAGACTCAGTCTTTGGTGAAAGCATGTCAGTTTACAGGCTCCCAGCCTGTTCTGGCTGTTCAGCTCTCAGTTGGTCATTTCAGTCCAGATGTTGTTTATTTGGAACTTGGCTGTTATTTTGAACTTCTCAGCCTTTGTGTACACACGTCTTCCTTCTTTTGTCTCATCATGGCACGTTTCTTCTCCAAATGTCTGCCTTGTTATCAGATAGGTCTTTAGCAAATTCTCAGTAGTTTGCCTACTATAGAACTTCTTTGATAACCGTAATATTCCATCAAATTATTTCAGAATCTCTTTTATTTTCTCTGTCCTGGCTGGTGACTGTTTATTCATGTAGTCTTGGAGAAAATCAAGTCAGCCAAGCTTCACTTTCTGGACAACTCATAGAATAGAATCATAGAATAATTCAGGTTGGAAGTGATTACAGGAGGACTCTAATCCAATCTCCTGCTCCAAGCAGGGTCAGCTAGGAGGCAGATCAGGTTGATCAGGGCGTTATCCATTTGGGTCTTGAAAACCTCCAAGCATGGAGACTGCACAACCTCTCTGGGCAAACTGTTCCAGTGCTTGACTGTCCTTATGGTGAAGAAGTTTCTCCTTATATCCATTGTGAATTTCTCTTGTTTCAGTGTTACACTCTGTCTCTTACCGTGCCATGATGCGCCACTGTGAAAAGGCTGGTTCTGTGTTCTTCATTGGTCTTGACAGGCTGTTGTTAGGTCCCCTGTACTATCTGAGCTTGACGATCCAATCAATTATCTACCAGTCTAGTTTCTGACACATCCAGACTGTAACATCCCAATTTGCATGCAAGTATGTTGTGGGAAAAGTTTTGAACACCTTGCTAAAATTGAGGTAATTAACATCTACTGTTCTCCCCACAAATCCAGTCATTTTATCAAAGAAGGCAGTCATGTGGGTCAGGCATGATTTACCCTTGGTAAATCCATGCTGCCTGCTGCCTTTTCCTTCATATGTCCAGAAATGTCTTCCAAGAGGTTTTGCTCCATGAATTTTCCACAGATGAAAGTGAGGCTAACTGGCCTGTAATTTTCTGGATTGTTCTTTTAGCCTTTTTGAAGATGAGTTCAACATTTGTCTTTCTCTAGTCATCAGGGACATTTCCCAATCTTCATGCCATTTCAAAGATGGTAGCTTTGCAAAGACATTGGCCAGGTGTCTCAAAACCCTCAGATGCAGCCCATCTTGTCCTGTGGACTTGTATAGGTGGAGTTCTCAATAGTAATAGTAATTCTGAAACCTCATTTGCAGATGATTCATCTCCTTGAACCCTGACTCTCAGCACAGAAGCTTGGGAAACCTTGCTGGTGAAGAAGGAAGCAAAGAAGGCATTAAGTACCTCAGTCTTATCTATGTTGACTGTCACTAATTCACCTCCCCCACATCCCAGCTGTCAGCCCCTCTTTTCTTTGTTCTGCTCTCTACTACTAATTCATAGTCAGGCAATCCTTTTTCATGGAGGACTTCTCTATATCATTCATCTCTTGTTGATGAGAGGAGGTAAAAACATTTAAAGAACTTGATATGTATTTTATTCAGGAAATGAATGTAAAGCAAAAGTGTTCAGTGGGACTGAGGTCTGTAAATGAACTGGGTCTCTCAAGAAAGAGTTCTGCAAGAACAGAGCACAGTGTTTTAATATCAATAGCAGGATCCTTTAGTATCAGTAATAGAAAATATATTCCAACCAAAATAGACTGTAGAGACTTGTCAGTTCATCGTCAGACAGCATGTAGTGATTTTGCTACTAACTTCAAAAGATAACATGACTTGAGCTCCATTTCATTTTGTGAGATTCCATTAATGAATAAAATCAAGCACTGCTCTTTTGAGATAAATGATTGTACTCATTTTTTCTGGTAGTAAGCCTAAGACTAAAATATTATGTGAAATCACTAAAATAAAAAATCAGCTTCTGGCATTCTTTTTCAGGATCCAATTTCAAATGATATTCTCTCCAGAAACTCAAAAAGAAGTCCTAACACCTGCCTAGATGTCTTGATCAAATGTTTTTGATGATCAAATGTCTTTTCCATCAGTATGGAAAGTTAGTGATCAGTATACTTAATCATAGTTCTTGACGGTCTTCATAGTAGGTCCACATATCTTTAAATTGTTCCTTCACAGGTTGAAAATTTCTGAGTTCTCCAGAGTATGGAATTCCCCTGTCTTTGCTCAAGTTTTAGGTACATTTGCCTCTCAGCATTAAATCAGTTTTTCCTGCTATATACTTTTCCTCCCTTTTTCTAAATGCATTTTCTCATGGAGAATATTTGTCAGATATTGGCTCTCAGGTGCTTGCCAGCTATGCTGCTGTGTCTGTAAGATATGCATGAAAATTTCCCATGAATTTACTGATTATAAGAATACCGCTGTGATGCTCTCCCATTCTGTCTGTTGGCTAATTACTGTAATCCCTGATACTCATATCTTGGTCCTACCTGATTTTTGCCTTCTGTATAGGTGAACTGTGATCCTTATTTACCTGCTACTGAATTCTTCCTCTTCCTTTGGGAAAACACTACACTTCAGCAAGTTAAAAAACAGAACAACAAGAACAAAATGCCTAGTCCTATTACAATTAACTTGCAACATGTTTATTCTTTTGTTTGGATCAGCTCTGTTCATCTGAATCTGAAAAACTGAACCACAGTTTTCTCTTCTATGATCCTACTAGCTTTTAGCTAAAATTTTAGCTAAAAACTAATTTTTTACTCATCTGTTTACAAGTCAGATTAATTGTGGTTGCTTGTTTCATCTTCCCATTCTGAGAAGGTCTGAGCAATTACAGTGGAAGTTTGCAGAGACATTAAAGTCTTGTCTTGTCTGTCACTGTGGCATAGGTTCCTCAGTGATGTGAAACAAATAAAACTCAACACATTCACCTCTGCTGATTTTTTCAAACTTTCTGCAAGAGAAGAAGGGAATGAACAGCAATGGACAATTGTTACTTTTAATTACATTTCTCAGGATCTGTACTGACATTCACTCCTATTTACTTCTGTTTTGAATTATTCCATCTGAACTGAAAATTACCAGTTTGAAAACTAGCTGATGTAATAGAGGAAAGAATAGAAAGAGACAATATGAAAATATTCTGGCTTTCACCATTCTTTGCCTGCTTGCTTTCTGGTAGACAGTGCCGTAACACAGATTTTCTGGAACTTTGATAGGATGGGAGAACAGACAGGGCTTCAGGAAACTCTATTACTGGTGAGTGATCTCAAGGATGCAGACAAATGGAATTGTGCATATATGCGTTTTGCACTTATGTGGTGGTTGGCAGTAACTAACAAATAAAAATATATTATACAACAATAAAGAAGTACATCAGCAGTGAGTTTTGTACAGGGAGGCTTTGAATGTCTTCATTTTCTGCTTTTGCACATGCTGAATTTTGGTTAAACAAGTAGCTATGAAAAGAACTCCTGATATTTGTCCTAGTTTTCCCTTCTACCAGAAATATACCTTCTGCTTCCTGAACATGAGGCTTTAATTTATGAAAATTGTTAATGAACCAGGAAGTATATATTTCTTGAATGTGAACATTTATTCCTGATTTGAAGAAGGAATGAATCCACAGATCTCAGTTACCTATTACAGATCTGTTTTGTCTGAATAGCGTTTAAAGCTGATAATGTTCCCCAGTAAAATCTCCCCTTTTTATGTGTGTACATGTGAACTTTGGCTTGTTTATACTCAAAAGGTTGTAAGGAGGAGTTTTCTACACAGTTTAGTATACAGTGCAGTATATTACAGTAGGTAATGACATTTGAATAGTGCAGTGAACTACTTAAAGATTTGTGTGCTTCTTGGCAGGTAAGAATAAAATACAGAGCAGGATAAGGTTCATGAAGAGGTTAAAATATGGAAAAACGTGGCTATTCTGCTGAATAGGCATCTTATCAGTTATGAATGGATTTCAAATTTTGTATTTGTTATGCTAGACCATGTTGAAAACATTGACAAAAAAACAGTAAATAGCTTTTAACCTTTCACTCTATTGTCAGACTTTCATTAGACACAAATCTAGGATTCTGTATGTCTTTTTGCATAAATTTTGAAATTAAAGACATTAAATATTAAGACTCAGTTTATATCAAGAATTTTATACAAAATATGACTTCAAGTCTTTGGATAACTGGTATAATCATTTTGAAAATTCGAGGGAATGGCAAGTTTAGGAGATCAGATTATTTTCTCCAGTATCAGTATGAATTCCATGCCCAGTGAAATCTGTACAGTTATTCTAAATTTACAGTGCAGAAGTCAGCTCTGTATTTGTATTCCTTTAACGACAGATGCTGGAAAATCATCAGTACTTGAAAACACAATCCTGCTTTTCAGGTTTTATATGCATAGTTTTCATTTTTCCAGTCACCAAGAAAAAGAAAGAAAACTGAATAAAACTTTTATCATGTCTGGTCAAAATCACCATCTTCACCTTTTGCTAGGTTATGAAGGTGAGAATTTGATGAAGATCTTAAAAGACATTGAGAACAGCACAGAAATCTTGCTGGACAGGTGGAAATTTGAAGTGATACCCAACGATAAAGATGAGAAAGGAGACCCAGTGCCTTACAACATCATCAATAACTACTTTTCAATTGGCGTGGTAAGACTTATGCTTATCCTTAAGTGTTTTTTTTCCCCGTTCTGAATAAATATTTGTTTTGCAAGTGTTAGTGAAGAATGGTTGGCTACAGATCATCTATAATGTTATTTTGCTAGTGAAATGAATACATAGATGACTGACAGCAATTTACATAAATTTACTTACATTCAAAACCAAAATTACTTTCCAGGATCTTCTACCTTCCCAGGTATAAAGAAGATATTCGTGTTGTTCCTAACAGCTTATGAGCAGCCATAACACTAAATTTAAATTGTCATTATAAAGATCCTAAAAAATATATAAAGGAAAAATAATCACTTAATGAGAACTCTAAGTAACCTTCTCTGTTAGTATTCACATATTGAGAACTGTTTAAAGGAACAGTGGTGTTCTTTATTTCTTCAGGGCAGTTTTAAATAATAAAATGAAGAATACCCCAGGTATCTTCTTGSTTCTGTCCATAGGTGGATAGTCACAGTTAGACTAAATCATGMGGATACAGGGTTTAAGAAGCTTTTCAGCTCTTAGGAACTGCATTTTCAGCTTGTGCTTCTCTATGGTTTCCCATAATTTCATCTGCTATCCACACTGCCCATATGAGAGGAATCAGGGGTTGTCCAGTCTGCCTCTCCTGTAGTCTTTTACTGTGGATGCACTTTCAAACACAATCAGAAGGGGACCATAATGAGGACCAAATTTAACATATCGAATGGTTCACAAATTGAATTTATAATTCGGACGTAACTGCAGTCTAATTAACATGGGAACGTGCCCTCCAATAGCTAGCTCTGGCTGTTCTAAAACAAACTTGCTCCATTTACCTTGTACATTACAAGAATCCATATATTATATATTTAATTCTGCAGTCCAGTGTTTCAAAATGCTATAGAAAGTGTTTTAATAGAAAGTACTACATACTCACTGTAAATCCAGGGAAATTAAGGCTTTGTTAATTTACTTGATCTTTGTACTTCAGCCTTAACAAGGTTCTGCCACAACTTTAGATGGTTGTAGGTATTCTTGATGAAACTTTTACATAATATTGTTTGTAATTCTACAGTTTTGGTATAGTGTGGATATGCAGCATGCAGAGAGAGTCTAGTCCTTATAAATGTAATTTGGCTTCCTCTACTGCGTAGTTCTAAATGTTTAAAAAAAAAAAAAAAAAAAAGTTAGGTCTTCCCATGGTTAAGATATTTAAGTAATAAGAAATTGTATTTTCTTTTGCTTGTGTTATCAGATTTATTAGCTTCCATTGTTCAAAACAAGTGCAGAGAATAACTAGATGCAATAGAAATTACAGAAATTAGGATAGGAAAGTATATAAATGCAAAATATATGCACCAAAGCTAGTGCACTGTGTTTCCTGTTTATTAACTTGATTTGCAAAGGAATAGTTTATAGGTTATAGGAAAAATATCATGATAATGGCAATGCCCTGTGCGGGGGGACATATTCTGTGACTTTGTCAAAAGAGAGTGTTGATGCTAAAGCTTACAGACAAGGAAAGAAAATATATTACACTGAGGAAACAAGCAAAAGGTGAGAGGGATGAGGTGTGAGATTTTACACCTGTATATTATTACAGGGCAATTTAAACGGTTTATGAAATGTAGAGGAGCACACATGTAAAGGCACAGCACAGAAACAGGAAATTGAATGCCAGATAGATAGTGGGACATCTGTGAATGTGCTAGGCTTCAAAGAATTCTTTAGCGTTATTCAAGAGAAGGAAACAGAATTGCATTCAGGAAAAGTTGCACTGAAATTATGCAGTGGCAAGATCATAATACTCTTAAGGACACTAATGTACTTGCAGAATACCCAGGTAAAATAGGCTAACATTGCAGGCTCTATAGGCAACCAGAAAACTCTGTTTTCACTTAAAACGTGAATACATGAATTTAATCACACTAAACGTACGATTTTTTCACATAACAGAAATGTGAGCAGCACAAAATGGTGCCAGCAATAGACAATACATTTCCTTCAGCTTCTTAAATTGTTAAGATCATATTTTTGAAGGAGTAAGATTTCTGTCAAGTTTATTGCACACAGAGATGTACAAAATGGTTGTCTCAATTTCAGTGAAGTAAGTAATGAGACAAAGCAAATGGAAAAATTCAGAAATTGGAATTTAGACTTGTTAAAATTATGTAATTCACATATTAGGTAGCATTCATGGTAATTCTTGAAAAGCAAGACAGAATGTTTACATCTATGCAAATAGACAAAGTACTCAAAATGAGTTACCAAGTGCCTAGGACTGAAGTAAACTTAATTTAACGAAAGCAAAACTGTTTTCAATACGTGATGCCTAATACGAACTTTGGCAAGTGCTACTGAATAGGGAAAGCCACTATCTCCCGCTGTCTTGGACACCAGTGTGTAGTTACTGATAACTGAGAATGCAACTTGGGTCAAGTCTATAGCAGAGAAATATAAGTGCCACCTGCAAGTTTATATTAAGAGAAATCAAAAGGATTGTTATTGTAGATTGTGTTATTCATAGACTCATAGAAAATAGTACTTGAAGGACCTCAGAAAGTCACCTATTCGTTCCTCTCCCTAAGGTAGTGTCAGTGACACCTGCCTCATTTCTGATAGGTATTTGTCTAGTTTGTCTCTAGAAACCCCCAATGAAGGAAATTCCTCTATTTGTCTGCAAAGGCCTTCTGTGTTATTTTGTTGTCCTTACTCTCAAAATTTTTTGTCACATCTAATCCAAATTGTCTTGGTGTAGCCTAGCCCCAGAACATCTTGTCCTATACAGAGTGGATAAGGTAAACCATTTTTTCTATTCCCCTGTTAAAATACCTATTTTCTCCTAGAAGGCTGATCAGATCTTGCCTGTCTTGTGTTCTGTAGCCTAACTAACCCCAATTTCTTTAACCTTTTCTCACAGATCATGTTTTCTAGACATCTGATCATATGTTTTGCTTTTATGTGGGTTTAGTTAAAACATGAGAATTCAATCCAGTTACTCCCTGTGATCCATATCTCTCTGGAATTGTAGTGCTCCCAGTTAGACACAATAGTGCATTTAATGTCTTATCAGCACTAAGTAGAAAAGAGGAATTAATTTCTGTGCCTTGYAGATGATACCTTTTATTGCAAAAAATTATGTGAAATTTGCCTTCTTAACGTTAGMATGATTTTTTTATTCATGTTTGACTTGTGATCCATTGTTAATTCCATATACTTTTCTGAAGAACCACTACTGTGTATCTCATTTGGGTTTTGCATAGCTGATTCTTCCTACCTACGTGTAGAACCTTACTATCCTTGAATTACATCCTCTTTTAATTTTTATACTTTCTCTGAAGCACTGTGAATGCTAATGGTATTCTACAAAATACTTCACATCACTTCATAGGTTTATGCCAAATAATAAGCACAGTCTCTATTGCATTATGAATAGAATCTGCTGTGTGGATTTTGAAACAGTATGGCAGAAATTGTATTTGACAACAAACATAATCTTAATGTCTGCCTAAAAAGGCCAAAGGAGTAAATCTAAATAAAAACTAGATAAAGCAGTGATAGACGTGAGACTCTTGCTGGCTTAAGACCATAATTCATGCTGGAAGGGTTCACAGGAGGACTCTAATCCAATCTCCTGCTCCAAGCAGGGTCAGCTAGGAGGCAGACCAGGTTGATCAGGGCGTTATCCATTYGGGTCTTGAAAACCTCCAAGCATGGAGACTGCACAACCTCTCTGGGCAAACTGTTCCAGTGCTTGACTGTCCTTATGGTGAAGAAGTTTCTCCTTATATCCATTGTGAATTTCTCTTGTTTCAATGCTACACTCTTTATCTCTTACCATGCCATGATGTGCCACTGTGAAAAGGCTGGCTCTGTGTTCTTGATAACTTCTTCGATGATCTTGGCAGGCTATTAGATCCATCTGAAGCTGTCTCTGAGCCTGATCCTCCAACCAGTCTTTTTTACCCATCTATTTTCCATCAATCCAGACCATTTCAGCCCAGGTCTGGGCCATCAATCCCTGCCCCAGTGATGCCATTGCAGTCCCTGTCCTGAGCCATAGCCGTACCTGTCTCCAGCTCCACCACGGCACTGCCCCTGCCCAGCCATGGGCCTGATCCCGACCTGCGGATCGACTGCTCAGCCCAGTCTTAGCCTGGCCCTGTAACCAAGACCCTGCCTAGCCATCGCGGGGTTGTGTCTGACCCTGGTTAACCTTGCTGGGCCCAATGCAGACCCCAACCTGTGACTGAGGTCCAGGCCTGGCCTTGGCCCCTTTCCCACAGAGGTGCCCAATGCCCAGAGCTGGGCCTGTCCCCCTGGCCTGCCTGGCTCCCTCGCTGGGGCAATGGGACAGGCAATGACCCTTGTGGCACCCTGATGTGGTAAATCCATGCTGACTGTTCCCATTCATTATACTCCCCACGTGCCCAGAAATCTGTTCCAGGAATACTTCCTTCCTCGAAGTTGTATCTTGAACCAAAAGGCTAAAGCACTGTCAAAATCTGAAGATACTAAGTAAGTGAGGATCTGCCCAATTTGTAAAATAATGACCAACATTTCTTTCAAGCCTTTGAAATATGTGATCTATCATATGTGACTATGAAAATGAGGCCTGATTATTTTTAATTCAGTGTGATGAGTGTTCCAAACAGTGAAGACTTGATGATCAAATAACTCAAGTTTCAGTACAAAGGGACAAAAATGTTATTACACAACATGACGTCAGTGAGGTGGGACCAATACCAGATCTCTGTCAGCCATTGCTTTCATATAAGGATTTCCATCATCAGCAAAATAATGATGCACTCAATTGAGAAGGAATGCTTTATAATAGTTTGAGTATGTGAAAAGTTTGGTTAATATGTTCAAGACAAGAAAAAACATTTTTCTACTCTGAGATATGTACTATACAGTATATAAGTACAGGAAAACGAGCAAGAAAAGTTGAGATTCAGTAAACGACTGAGTATATGAGATGTTCAACCTGATGGAAGCACAGAGCACAGAAAAACCATACAAAGCATCAGCCAAGCTGTGTGTCAGTTTCCAAGCGTGAGCTAGAAAACATCTAAGAGCGAAGTAGAATAAGATAAAGATTTTCAAGTGCTCACATCCATCATTCTGTCAGGATGGCAAGATACCAGGAGAGAAGTCCCATCTGCTTCCTGATATTACTGGAATCACTGAAACAAGCTAAATATCCAAGAAGAACACATATAAAAGCAATCAACTGATTTTTGCTGAGAAAAAAAAAAATCAAGAATATAGTAGGACCATCTGAAAATAGAAGCTTGCCTTGGAAAGTCACAGATGCTGTGAGCTGGCCAAACATAACCAGTAACATTAGAGGAAAGATAAGCAGGCATGATACTGACAGGAAGTATCAGGCCAACTATCAGAAAGAGACTACTGAAATACAAATATTACTGTCAGATTTTGGACAAAATAAAAAGTAGTCCTTTTCTCCATAAACTGCACAACCTACCTTGATAGTCATACATTCAGGCACTAGATTGATGTTATCAGAGTGACTGTCAAATAGAGAGCTCARTTATATTTGTGTTTATATGGTATCACAGACCCTGTATTCTGTCCAGTGGGCTTGCAATGAATTTCTCTAGTTGACCCAGGAATGGAAATTCAGTCATGTCACATCATTTAGCAAAATTGCTGAGAGTATAAAAAATATACTTGAAGTGAGTGTGCATGAGCGTGTATGTGTGTGCATGTGGACATAGCTTTTGATATATGACATTCAGCTTCTGATAGTAATTGCCATGGTTAGCCTTTTTCCCCATGGATGAAACGATATAACTTATGCTATTTTCTCTGAGGTCGCACTTACTTAGCATTATTGGTGGGTGAATGTGCATACATGGACAGTTAAACATGCATACAAATAGTATGAACTAAGGGAAAAGCTATTCACTGATACAATGCTAAAAGGATAAGAAATTCACTCATACTCTTTTTGTAATCTTTTTGTAGTCTTTTTTGTAACTCAGTTACTTTTGGATCAGTCAGTCAAAGTTCCTGGACAATTGGCCAGAACGTCCTCATTTTCAAAGTCTGAAAGTACTAGCAGCACTGTAACTGCTGCACATTCTTTGGAGAAATAAAGATCAGAGAAATAAGGCAAAAATTATAATGGAGTCCTTTAAACCATCTCTTTGTTATTTGATATTTCACAATGATCAATTCTAATTCCTGAAGATAGATGCGTCCTTTGACTCCTGATAAGATTCTTGGTTGGAGCAAACAGCTCTAGGCCAAATCAAAGGCACAGCTGAGTAACATGCATCATTCTGCAGCAGCCAATTTTGCTAGAACCTGATTTTTTACGTTTATTATATAAACAGCTTGAAAATATAAAAGTATTTAAGAGAAAAATATGTTTTAATTATACTAATATGACTGATCTCAAAAGGGCTAATAATAATGTGTAAACTGAACAATTCATCTATCTCCCCTTGACTTACTTTATAGCTATTCATGGCCCTATATGTTATTTTCCATTTTCTGGGTAACAGTGCTGAAAGAACTTAAGCATAGATAAGCATTGCTGTTAAGACAAGAGTCCTAAAGTAGGTTTTCCAGAATCAAGCATAATTTTGAACTTACTGTTCTTCCACTGAATTAGTTTAGAGTTTACCCTTTATGGAGCCAAACTAGGTGAACATGAATCAGCACTAAAAACCTGTTATCGTGAAGATTTTCTTCCTGTGTTTTCTTTATTATTTTTGGCTTTTAAACCAATCATAAGTTTATCTGTTGTTAATAGGAGATAAACTATTAACAGTTCTCTTTAACTATAATTTAAATTGTTGTAACCGCATAGGGTATTACAGAGCATATGCTACTTAGCCTCTTGCAGTGCTGTAATTAGAGTGTTGGAGCATAATAAACTAAACTTGCAAACATCTGCATTGTATTTTAGTACAGGTTTGTACAGAATGAAACATCACTGAAATTGATTTTGAGACAGTAGCTGAAATAGTAGCTGAAGACATAGTCTGTCTTTCCCTATATAAAACAGTAAAGATACTATTCTGTAATAATAGCAATTCTCATTGGTGTTGTTGCAGTATTCAAGGTTTAGGAGTAAACCAAATGCTATAGTAATAATAGGTATTTACAGATGGCAGCTGTAGAGATTATATTAGCAACCACTGTATGTTCTTATGTTTAATTAAAAATGTTCTGTATAAATGACTAGTTGTGGGACTTACTGATTTCCATCTCAATTTTGTTCCTGCTGGACCAGATTCCATCTGAATTTTCAGCCAGATCCCATCTGAATTTTGAACTAACTTTTCTCTTACTTTTGATCAGATTATGTAACTGTTTTATGTGTAAAGAACATATGGATCTTCTCTACTCATACTTATGAATGTCGCCTAATGGTCAGGCCAAAAGGACTGCAAGGGCTTCTATCTCCTAGGATAATAGCAGAATACCTTAGAGGCTTACTTTCTTTGTAGATCCTGATTTGCTTCGCCCTTGATCAGCCGTATGCATATATTAGTTTAAGCTTACTTGAAATTTTTACTATTGGTGCTCTTCTGCATATGTTCTTCGAAGAGTCCTTGTTGACAGAATCATGCTYCTCAGAAAACATAAGGCTATAGCTAGTGTTATGCAGACTTTTTCATTTTCACAAGGTACGTAATGTGGGGAAAACATGTCCGATCTCTCTATTCACCAGGACAGGATTTATACAATTATCTTCCATTCAGCTGAAACTTTGAATGCATATGCAAAGACATACACAAAAATGTATTGGAGAAACAAAAAGGAGTGTGACAGTCTAGGACAATAATTAAGACAGTTACCTGGAAGAGAACTGTGATAACCAGATTCCTGTTCCATCTGTTGTTTTTGTCCATTTGATTAACATGTACATGGCAATTCAGAAACTGCCACTAGTTGAATATGATTTTTTGTAACATAAACAGATACAGAATTTTAATGCCAAAACAGAACTCATACAAGTAGAATACCTCAGCCTTCCATTCAGTTTTTACAGTATGTGATATTGATTTCATAGCAATGTGGTGATATTCTGATTTGGATGATCTACAACAATGTTTTTTGCAAGCGTGTATAGTTAAGGCAATGAAGATTGTTGAATGTGACTTGAAATTTTCTCTAAGTTCTTTAAGAAACAAGGCAGTATTAAGTGCTGTTTTAAAAAAAGCAGTTGTCAGAGGGGAGACCTCTTTCATCCTAGTACTACTGTACTCAGTATGTGTTCTCTGCAGAATTATCAGAAAGTAGCAAAGGTCCATGACAAAGACAAGTGTACTTTTATGACACCTAATATATTACTATCCAAGTGCACTATCAAATAGATATTTGCATGGTCATGATTTAATATCCTTCAGCCTTAACCAGTCACTAAGAGCCTCTTATTCTGCCAGTGGGAGAAAATATGTCTACTTAATTCTCATAATCATAAATTTGAACTTGTTATGGGTCTGCTTCCCCATCGCTATACTCTGTCATCAACCTCCACTTCCATTACATCTTTCTAATTCTTTGTTGCATAACTGGAAGAAAAATCTTACCTAAAATAATTTGTTATTGTTGGCTTGTTTCTTAAAAGAACATTTCATTGGCATGAATAGAAGCTTTTGTTATCAGAATTTTTACTCACAAATGTCAGAGTCTAAGTAGGCTTGTTCCTCTAGCTGACAATGTGGTCCCATAGTCTTCTTTTTCATCTACTTTATTTCAGAATATCCTGATTTCTACAAACAATTACTTTATTATGGTATATTATTTACAGAAGGGAATGATTTCAGGGTTTKCAGTAACCATATATTTTGAAGTTCCAAAGCCTCACAGCGTTTTGCATTTGTAGTGGTCAGAGGGAATTTTTTCTAACAATGTGTGAAAACCTCCTGTGGAAATTAGCTATTTAGGCCCTGGTTCAGTGCGCTTTCATCTTTATACTAATTCAACGTGACATTTGAGTATGTGTTTAAACACTCCTGATCTAGCAAAGTAGTTAAACACACGGTAAATTTTTTAACCATTTTCTGCAATCTCATTAATATGACTGGACAAGTGCACATGTTTGAATCTGGGCATTTGCTGTAAGATAGTCAATTATAGTGAGATTTGTGTGTATACATAACTGAAAATCATGTTTATTGGTTTGCTGAACTAATATGAACAAAAGCACATGCTTAAATGATTTGGTGAATCATAATCATCACTCTGAATGTGCTAATGGTGTGCTGTTATATATTGTATTATTTCTGTGCCAGCGAGAGAGAGAACATTACATAATAACCGATATTATCGCTGTAATCCAAAACTCTTCTTTTTCCTCCAAAAGTGTTAAGAGAGTGAACAGTTCATCCATGTATGAATGTAAATATAATTTCAAAAGAACCGTATTGATATTGGGTGTATGATAGCATAAGCCTCAATCCTGCAGCCAATTCTGTAGGAGTGGTTGCTGCATCTGTGAAGAGACTTTTCCTGTCTTGGAGAAGGGGTCTCTTCAGATAGATCCAATCCCAGGTTTTAAATATTGTCTTATCCACAAGTTGCTGGTAGTTTGATCTATAGTTTCCTTGTTACCATATAATCGCCAAACATTACTAATCTTTTATGAAAGTAGTCATTCTTACAGATTTTTGCAGTTTACGTGTTTGAATCATGTTTACTCTTTTCAGCTTTTATTGCTATTGAAATTCTTCTGCAGACATTTTGGGCGTAAAATATGACAAATAAGGGTGATACAGGTTTTTCATTTGACGCGGTTATTTTTTTCTTATGGCATGAAAGCACAAACACATACCACATGCCTTGGAAAGCTGCAGCTGTAGTAGATGTTCACAGATAAGGAGCAATAAGAGCCTTTCTGAAGGTTTCCCTTCTCTGCTGTGGGATGATGTTTCCCTGGGCATGCAGAATGTGAATTCTGTAGCTGGGAATACTGAGTCAGGAATACCTATATTGCGACACTGATGTCAGCGCTTCAGGCTAGCTTGTTTTCTTTCACAGCTGTGGATTTAGTTTACCTTGTCACCCCTCTTGCCAGCAAAACCTTCTGCCTTTCATAATGTGGATCAGGATAGCAAGAGACCTGCACTGTGCTGCATGTAATGGGTAAGGTACATTCAAGTGAAGAGCTGAAGGTGCACCTTTACTCTAATACTTAGTGAAACTTACCACTACAAAAAATTTTAGTTTTCTGAGATACCTTTTCTCATGTTTTATACAAGTATAAAGAAATTCTAAGGATTTAGATTATTCCTACTGTCTATTTATCTTATCTGAAAGATTTTTTTCCCCTTTTTCTTCATTTTCCTAACATTGATAAAATGTGAGTGCATCCTAAAAAAATGTATATCATATAGATGATAGGTTGAGAATTGTATGTGCAGTTTCCCTTTTCTCACAGAGAGATTACTGAGGACTGAGATGGATTCACTGTAGGTTTTTTATCAGGATCAGTGAAACTCCAGTTCTTTTGGCTACATTCACATTAGCAAGTAATTTGGCTCAGTAGGAGTATAGCAGTACATTGAAGCAATTGAGACTGAAGCTCACACGTCTACACAACATGTAATCTGGGAGTTTTATTTCAGACTGGATAAAGTCAGTTCCCCTGGGCTGAACTCTCCTGGCACACACTTGTCTCAAAGTTACCTAAAAGACTAGTCATTGATTTGAGCTTGTGTGTCCCCGTATTTTGGGAAGAACACTTAGGCACACACTAAATGTGTTTCCTACAGAAGGAATCAGCTCAAATGAATCAAATTTTCTCTGCAAACACAATTACAGGAAATGGGGACAATTGGGAGATTTGCCTTAAAATTTCACTGTTTCTGCAAATCAAAATGTTAATGTTGACACAACCTTTTTCTGTTCTTTATGCTAGCAGTTAATTGCAATGAAACCCCCAAAGTTGTAAAAGAGTATAGACATGTAAGAGTATAGTGTGTCTAACTTTTTACCTTCCTCTTCCTCTCTTATTTTCCTACATAGATTCATTTTTATTTTGGCATATTAGGTATTTGAGGCTCTTCTTCATTTAACTTTTTATGACGAGGTTAGAACGATGGTGAACACCTTGAACAGAGAGAGAAAGACTCCCTTGTTTTAGATTTATGAATAGCTCATGCACTTGCTATCACTTATTACCCATTTCTGTCATGCAAAATTATTCATCTGATGTAGAATCAAAGACTAGAAAGGGACTTGTTTCCTATAGTCAGTAAAAACTTTAAGAAAAATCATTGGGAAAGTCTTTGGCACTTACCTAAATCCTTGTCTTTAGTTTACAAGGGATTTGGAAAATACAACTATTTATAGAATAGTTCTGAGGGCATTTATGTTACATTTTGTGATTGACAGAGATAATTATATTAAATAAAATACAATGAGGCATTATAATTTTACTAAGCAGATACTGTAAAAGGTGTTTTGTGGGCAGAAACGCAATAAAATAAAACCTGCACTCTTCTAGTGTTTACCTCAGCCAGTAGAGATTTTGAGTCTTGTGAAACCTCTGGGATGTTCAGAGATTTTGCTGGATTTGGCTTTTTTTTTTTGCTTTTGTTTTTGTAAAGGAATTGATTACAAAGCAGCCTAGCCAGCAGCTACTGTCACAAGTGATAGTTATAAATGAGAGTATATGCCTAAAGACATAACTAATCTGCAGTGAGCTCAGAACAGCTCCTTAGCTAAATGCAACTAAATCAGCTACACAGTGTATAATTAACTTACAACTATATTAGTCCTAGTACAATATTACTCATTATATAGGTAAGGTATTATTTTCTCCATATGAAATTTGTAATGTACTAAGTAATGATTAAGAGTTCATTACAGTATTTCATTCATATTATCATAACATAATTGTGATGTATGTTCATCTTGTTAATGCTGTTATTGTTAGTTGTTCTTAAAAGAAATGTCAAGGATATAGGAAAAATATGATTTTTTTTGCACACAAAGTGAGAAGTATCTGTATTTAAATGAAACTGAAATTTTAGTCCTCATCCTGATCTTGTAATTCTGTTGTTAATGATAAGGGGAATGTTGTGAGGAAAGTTAAAGCCAACAATACTTTATATTTAAGAGTAAGGTAAATAAGCTGAAAGATTGGTTATAAGTCTCATACTGAGCTAGAAGTAGGAAGAAGTTTAGAGGACTGAGAAAATGACCTGAAGGAAAAGGCGAATATCCTGAAGATATGTGAGGCTAGCAGTGGAGGTCAATTGCATCTGAAAAAGGGATTTATAAAACGTGCGCAAGCTGTGCAGAACATAAGGTTGGCTGTGTGTATGCTGACACCTTGTACCTGGCTAAACTACAAAAGATGTCTTGACATGCTCTGTGTACACATGTAAAACTATCCATTTTGTTTAAAACTTGAATTTCAAAGCTTGAGGTCTGGTTATCCAGAAATATTCAGCACTGTTTAGTGCTATCCAGAAATATCCAACTACCCACTCGAGAGTCCTAACTCTGCTAAGGTTAGAAAGAAAAAAAATACATAAAAAGTGGTTGGGACTTCATTTGTAATCATTCTATTTTCATGTGAAAGTTAGTCCTAGTATACGTAAATGAGCTTATGTAAATGAATTGTTTTATCAACTTCTCCCTGACAGCATCAGTCAGCCTTTCCCACCCCATTAAAGATTCTGTCTGAGAACTCTGCTTTCCCAGGTCTTCCAGAGCCTTGCTGAGCCCTACTGGACCTTTTGAGACTGCTGTCTGTAGATGGGAGTGACTAAAGAAACAATGATCATGACAACTCATTGAGGACACGAAGTACAGTAATTTCTCAGAACACAGTATTAAATACAATCTATTATAGATAACAAAGAAGGAGATGTATTTTATATAATTTTATATGAAAAGAAATTTACATTTTTTAAATTAAATACTTTTAAGAAACAAATTCTTAAATTAATTAATTGCTTCATACTGTTTAGTGGTTAGAAAATCAACAGACTATGATAGTCACTGGAACGTTTTTCCCCTGCTTTTTACATTTGGTTGGCTAGTTTTAGAAGAACAGTGTATATGTTGACTAGGTAAAAAATTGCTGTTAGAACTAGAAAATCCATCTGTGGCATGGATCTGTTGGGTGCAAGATGAATATTGTATGGTGCCAATTTAGCATGCTTTAAAACTGTCTGTCTGTGTATGCATAGCTATTGTGTTCTTGCTCCTATGAGAGAAAAAGATAACAAATCATAAAAGAGAAAAAAAGCATTCTGGCCAAAGAGAGAGAAAGAGGAGAAGTAGACATAGAATTCTGAGATTTAAAATAAGCACCCCTCCAAATTTAAAAGAGAAATTTGATGTGTGAATTGGATATTAAATAGACACTGGAGATTACTGCTTAGTTGTCCTCCATATTGTGTGCCTAACCTAGGGTCCAGATAGCAAAAAGATTATTCTTAAAAAAAAAAACAAAAAAAAAAAACAAACCACACTTCAAAAAAAGCTTCAGGAAGAAGCTTTTAGTTTTGAGGGACTATATATGTTTGAGAAGAGTTTGCATCACAAAATATATAATGATAACAGTATAATCTGTGCCATTTGAAAATGTGCATTACTGATTTTATGGTTTCTTTTATATAGGGAGAAATATTAAGGGCAAAGTATCTAAAAATCTGAGAGGCCTAGAATTATCTGCCATTTAGCATTATTTATATATCTAGCGAGCTGATAGCTTAATTGAGATTCCAGTGGTACAAAATTATTCTTTATATCTCCAGATCTGCATGTTTTCTGCATTTTTATGGCAGAGTCCCAGAAGGAACATGATTTAACTAAACTAAAAGTGGGCGGATTTAGCCAAGAGACACTTAGTTTTATGTTACCATCTGAACCAGGTGGATCCTGAGGCAAATTACTGAACATAAGTTATTCCATGTCCTTGCTAGAACAATTTGTACAGAAGAGTGTCTACAGACACATAGCCAAGGAGCTCTCTATTGACTATGTGAGATTTTACAGTTTTTTCATTTAATGTAAGAGTTCTAAGTGCAAAATTTAGCACATTCTTGTATTTGTGATGATTCCAAGAGTACTTAGGGTTATAACACCCAAAAGAATGGGTCATAATTGTTGCCCTTATGCTGTAATTTGGTGTCACCAAGGACAAATTTTCCCTGAGTGAGCTGATGTGACACACCAGAGTAAAAGTCATAAGAGCACACATTTCTGTCAGTGCCTTGCAGTGCATCCAACCAGGCAGTCTCACCCTAGAGGGTGCTCCCATCTAAAAACATGCAAGATCATCAACACATATTACACAGTGCAGTATGGTAGGATCTGAGCAAGCTTGCACCTGCACCTTTGTTCAGCACCGCCAAGTCACGTATATACTATAACTCTTCAATAACTTTGTAATGTGGACAGGGCACCCTTTTCAGGGCAAACCATGGTGCCATCCCAGTAATGAGGTTCCTGCCTAGGGGCTGTCCTTGGCCTTACAGTGGAATCCCATGCACTAGTCACACTGTGGAAAGACTCTTTGTGTGGCTATGACTGTCCCTTCAGGGATGAGGGAGAAGCTCCTCAGTCACTGGATTGATGTCTAGCGCATTCACATATGCACTCCTTGCTTTGCTGCTTTAGTTTTCACAGAGAGCATGTTTCCCTCTTCCCTGTACTTCAGAACTCATGCTATGATGTTGGTAACTGAGCATCACAACTGGCACCGGTCACTTCAGAGCTGATCACAGTATTTGCCAATTACGGTTGCTGTCTAGAGCTGTTACCCCTAAAATTCCATATGTATCGCCCATTCTGTGCTACTTTTTTCTGAGGCGTATTCTGCATTTTTGTGATTCAAACAAGTCAGGTAATCTAGGATACTAAAGGAAATAAATAGCAGAATTCCTGGTGTTTTCTGGAGAAGCAGATGCAAACAGTAATCTTAAGGTAATTGTTACACATGTAGCACATAGGAATAACAAGATATATCAGATTACATAAATGCAGCCTTGCCAATCTTGACCAAAGGGAGAAAAAATTCAGTTAAACGCACAGCTTGGAATGTCAACTCTGAGCCCTACAAAAACTTTTCTAGACGACTGCAACATTTTTGTTCCTTCAGACAGTAGGAGGGAAAAGGCCTACTACCTTGCATCTGTAAAATCACATAGGTGGTGGCTAAGGAAGAGAATTCCTTTTCCCCTTCTCCCATTACAGGCAAACTGCATCTGGAAAGATTGTCACCTGACACATCTAACTGATATATCACCTGCTTGGAGCATTGACTTCTGCTGTGGTTACAGGGAAGGAAGCATCCCTGCTTCACAAACAAAAGTGCTTGGAGAATCTCCAGAAAAGTGAATATACCCAGACATAAACTTACACCTAGCTAGAAGTTGTGTAATGTTAAAAAAGCATTTCCCTATAGACTTTGGGTTTCTACTTGTCTCTCTTGAATTCAATGAGAGTTTTGCTGTGATGATCCTATTTCTTTTCTTCTGTCACTTTTACACTGAGTATTTTATGAGACCAAGAGGAGGAAAGGCCCTGCCAATGTCTTGAAAGAATGCTATGCTATGCCAAAAAGACACATAGTGATGAGAGAGTTCCTTGATGGTAGCTCTTCACTTCAGGAAGACAACTATCCTTTCAAATAGAGACTATTTTCTGCTTTCATTGTAATATATCTCTGAAGAAAGTGCAGTATTTTTTGAAGGAAAAAAACTAAACAATGGGGGTCTAATGAGAAAAAAAGTCATTTTCGGTGATCATTTTTGAAGTTATTAGATTAATAAGTACAGCCTTAGTTAAATGACATTTCCCATCTTAGGAGGATTATTGACATTTTGATATGAGACAGAGAGACCTTTAATGAGATCTCAATCAAAGGTAATATTTAGATAATAATACATGAATTCATAAATGCTAGTCAAATAAAAATGCTGTTGTCCGTTTTGGCCTTCACCTTATGGAAATCTGTACAGGTCATAAGTTGAAAAAGCTTAGTGAGTGACGACTAATACTCTCACACTTGACTGTCTAATTATGTCTGGCCAATTGTGTGTGATAATGTTTGAAGCTGAATCTTACAATGTAACTTAATCCATCACCCAGACAAAATGCATGGAAAAGGATATTGAAATTTCCTACTTTGTTAAATGTATGATCTCCTTAATGTTTCAGTTTATGGTGATCTCCCTTCCCATGCAAAAACAGGTGTTAAAAAAAGCATGCAAAATATATGTAAACAGTATGTTATCTACCAGTGAAATGTACAGACCAGCAGACAGTTCTGGGAAATGCTATGTTTTACTAGCTGAAATTACAAGTCTCTTACATTGTTTATTATGGCTGCTAAGGACAAAAATGTATAAAAAAATCAGCACAGTGCATGAGTTTTATCCTTTCTTCACTTCTTGAAAAGAAAGGAGGAAAGACATATAAGCCATTATTTAATCTCTGATTTAACAGAGAATAAAGTTTATGACTGGTGGGTTCTCTCTCTGTTACTTAAGCTATTTTTAGGGATAAAGTACACCGGTGATAAGGCACAAAATTAACACCCTGCATGATCTGACCCTGCGATAACATTGAAGCCTCTGTGTCGAGTTATAAGCATAGGGATAGTAGTGGCAGAGAGAGATGATGGGGGTCACTCACCTGCTAGTTTCTAGACACTGCAGACAACAGCCCTTTACTAGTAATACTTTTCACCAAATTCCTGACCTCAGAGCACTTCAAAAGGAGGCAGGTATCATTATCTTTGTTTTATTAATAGCTGAAGTGACTTTTCCAAGGCCCTTTCAGGAAGCCAGGGTAGGACTGGGAACAGAATCAGATCTCCTGAATTTTAATCAAATTTTATCTGCAAGGGCACACTGCCTCCAAAATACTTTTGTCTTAAGCTGTCAAATCCACTCCATCTGTGTGGAATAAAATTAATATTTTAATGGCATAACTCTCTTTGCACACTTTGCTTTTATACTATTAAATACAAATAAAATAGTGGTGGTGTTCTTGTACCTTCTATTTATAGTCAGCCTTTGATGATCTATAAGTTATTAGGGCTATGAATTTTCCATACTGTGAGTGAAGATACATCATGCTGTCTAAGCGTGAGTCCAGAATCAAAGCAGCCTTGTTCATATAATATTGTTCTGTGTGCACATACCAGATCAGGTCAGAAACAAGCTTAGGGATCTAATAATCAAGATCAATTTTTCTGAAATGTCAGATGAGATTTTAAAATGAGGCTTACAATGGAATGTAAGACTGGATCTTGTCTATACAGTATTAACTCAGTTTTAACTATATGGCACCTATATATGTATATATGTGTGTGTATATGTATATGTATACACACATGTATAACAAAACATAAAAAAACATGTGGCTAATTAATTTGGGTCCTTGTAACTTTTATTGCCACAGGGTACCTGCATTTTATAAGCAATTGCCAGTTTAAATAACTACCTCACCTTATTTCATTTTGTAACCCCAGAAGTAAGTACACTTCATGTCACTTGATTCAGAACTACATTCATGTTACTAGTTATCCCTTAAAAAATGGTCCTCATGAATAATGAAAATAAATCCCCTTTCTACTCCCATAGCAAGAGGTTATAAGTGCTACCACCTGGCATCTTAGCAAAAGATCATAATAAGCATGTTTTCTTACAATAGTTCATTGAGATGGTACATGGCAAGAATGAACAAATTTCCACTCTTAGAGCCAAATTAGAGGCTCAATCTTTAGTCAGGCAAAAATCAATAGCAGCTTTGCCAGAGGAAGAAATGGATGGTTGCACTTAGAAGTACAATTTATAAAAACCTTATTTTTTCTTTACTACTTCTATTCTTGTTTGTTCTGTAAGAATAAGGTTAAAGTCAAACCTCTCTTCTTTTTCCCGCTTTTTATTCTGCCTTCTTTTCTATTTTATCCATGCATTTACCTATCCTATCTTCATTTGTATTCAGTCCTTCACTCTTGTCCCCTCTTCTTAGTTCTTTCATTTATCCTGTAATATCCATTTATTATTACCTCATCTTTACCATTCTCTCTTTTTAACTCTGTCACCTATCTGTCACTTTTGTGTGACAGGAATTGTTCCTGCTTAAAATCAGCTTCTCATTCCATTTAGCTAAGTAGGTTCAACTGCTTTGTTTGGACACTGAAGCAGTTTAAAAGTGGCTAAAACAGTTTTAGCTTAACCCAATTAAACTAAATCAATTTTGACCACTCTAACCACTTTAAAAGCAACCACACAAGCAAGTGCATCAATTTTGTCTAAATTAATTTAGATAAATCAGCACATTTCACATCTGTAAACCCTTAATATCCCTTTTGCCATTCTTTCTCATCAGAACACAGAGTCCCGTACGTTTTCCTTTTGTTCCATTACTCGTATCTTTGGCCCAGACAGATTCTGGGATACATCTGAAAACTGGTTCTACTATATTTTGATGGGTAAATTCTTGACAGTGTGTTTGGTTTGTTCCAAATATGTCCATATGGTTTGTATTCAAATTTGCTATGATATAGCTTTCATGGCTATGCTATAAAATAATAGACACATTCAGTTGGAACTTAAAGGCACATCTGTGGCTTTCCTAATTCAGATGCTTAAATATCACATTGAATGATGTAGATAATGCAGAAGAACTCTGTTCATCTCATTGAACAACACCATGATTGACTCAATACTGGGTTATAAAATGTATTCCTTGAGATTAAGTTTCTTGTCTTTAATTAGTGTACACTTCAGCCTGTCAGAAAAGTTAGCAGCGCTTTTCAGACACGAAATACTGGAAATTGCAATGGCGTATCTCAAGGAATAAACTGCTTACCATGTAAGAATATTACCTGAATTGACATCAGCCTTTCCTCTTTTCTTATTTCTTGGGTGCAGTAGCTATTTTCATCAGCTGATATAAATAATATTATTTTTAATAATATTAATTCTGATGGTTTTAACACTGTCAGATACATAGAAATGAAGCATGTGAGTTGTAGTGTGGAAGACTGTTTACTCTGAAGTAGCAACTCTGAATCCCTGGTTGCCCATGTTCAGTAATCACTATGAGTTGTTGCTGGAAAGGCAAATATGATCCTTGACTTTATTCTGAGGGGAATGTTTAGTAAAATTAGAATGGTCTGTATGCAATCCTTGTAAATTTTTCCAGTTGTGGCATCTATATTTTAAAAAGGATGCTGAAAGATTCAAGGGAGTTCAGAAAACAGTGCCAGAAATGATTCAGAAGCTTTGAGAGCTCAATCTATTTTTTGAGAAGACAGTTAAGAGACAACTAGATCAGTGTAAGTGTACCTTAATTGGGACAAAATATGTGGTAGCCAACAGTACCTTAAGGAAGCAAAGATCCTCAAGAAGTAAGCTGAAACTTGACAAATTCATAGATATTTAAGAATGAAGGTAGCTGATAATGGGGACAATCTGCATACTTTCATCACTTCAGATTTCAACTCAAGACAGTACAGTTTCCTAAATGTGTAATATAGCTCAGGAAGAAATTACAGGCTTTATTCAACTGCAATGTTGAATGTTATTTCCTATTTATGCAGAAAATCATTATGAACTGTTAGAGTCATCAATGTACTAGTGAATCCTTCGTTAGTGGGACCTTTTTCATTTAGTTCTATTATAAGAATTCTCTTCCCAGAGGAATTTAAGAGAGGAAGCAGCAGCATACAGGTGCGCCATGGGCTGCTAGGGCAGCCRGGACTAGTCCTTCCTTCTGCAGGGTCCTGCACCTAGGGAGGAATAACCCCATGCACCAGTACAGGTTGGGGGCTGACCTGCTGGAAAGCAGCTCTGCCGAGAAGGACCTGGGAGTGCYGGTGGACACCAAGTTAAGCATGAGGCAGCAATGTGCCCTTGTGGCCAAGAAGGCCAATGGTATCCTGGGTTCCTGCATCAGGAAGGGTGTTGCCAGCAGGTCGAGGGAGGTGATTCTCCCCCTCTACTCAGCCCTGGTGAGGCCACATCTGGAGCACTGCGTCCAGTTCTGGGCTCCCCAGTACAAGAGGGATGTGGCACTACTGGAGCAAGTCCAGCGAAGGGCTACAAAGATGATTAGGGGACTGGAGCATCTCTCTTATGAGGAAAGGCTGAGAGAGCTGGGCCTGTTTAGCTTGGAGAAGAGAAGGCTGAGAGGAGATCTTATCAACATGTACAAGTATCTGAAGGGAGGGTGTCAAGAGGACGGGACCAGACTCTTTTCAGTGGTGCCCAGCAACAGGACGTGAGGCAACGGGCRCAAACTGAAACACAGACACTTCCATCTGAACATGAGGAAAAACTTCTTCACTATGAGGGTGACAGCACTGGCACAGATTGCCCCGAGAGGTTGTGGAGTCTCCTTCTCTGGAGATATTCAAAATCCGCCTGGACGTGATCCTGTGCAACGTGCTCTAGGTGACCCTGTTTGAGCAGGGGGTTGGACTTAGACGATCTCCAGAGGTCCCTTCCAACCTCAGCCATTCTATGATTCTGTGTGATTCTGTGATTTCTGGCTGTAACATGCTGGAGCTGACTGCTGGTTTCTCAGCTCCTCTGGCTGCCTATGCTCATTCACTGCTCTGGCATACATATCACTACTGCTACACATGTGTAGGAAAAGGAATTCCAGGTAATGTCCAGGTACATATGCATATGCAAATCAAAAGAGGAGTTATCTTTTGAAAGCAATAGAGTTGAAAAATACTGCAATAATTGCAATAGTAATAGTTGTGTATCATATGTAATGATAGTATCACAATGACTAAAATACTTGTTAAGCAACCCTTTTTGCATACATGTAATCATTCTCTTTTTTATCTGCAACAAGTCACCACGAGAAGGATTTTTAAAAATTTTTTATGTAAAGTATGTGGAAAACTAGTATGGAAGTTTCCAATTTCTTACAAACCTAAAGTATGTAACAGTTTGGTGTTTAAAAAGAAGGCTACTACTTGATTTGAACTCTATTATGGTTTGAACCCTATTATGGATTTCTACATTGGATGGTTCATAATGTTCCCAAAGTTCCATTCTTAAAATGTCCTCCTTGATCACATCTTCTCAGCTGATCTCTTCAGCCTTTACTCCCTTTTCTGTCTGAAATTTCAGAAACCATTTGAAGCTGATATGTGCCATGTGGAGCTTCATTTGGGTTATTTAAAGGGAACTGGATTTAAAAGGTCCAGTTGATTCATATGGCAATATAGAAGAAGGCAAGAATAATTAATGGCAAGTTAATGGCAAGAATAATTTTTGAGTTCAGTCAAAAAGAATAAGTGAAAATGCTGCAGAAAAAGRGCATGTACTTTTGTGAAATTCAGCTGAAAAGCGGCATAGCATAATTATAAGGTCTTCCTCACCCTTAGCTCACTACTTAAACTGTGTGAAGCTCTGTTGTTTTGTATACTATTTCTCTTTAACTCTCTTTGAAGTTAAACAGCATGTATGGTATCTTTTCCTGTCAAGAAGAGTGACAGCTTTTATAATTCCCTTGTTTCACAGAGCATAAATATTCCAATGACTGTTTTGATGGCTACAGTCATTGAGTTTTAACATGTATATTTATTGATTGCCTTCTTCTGATAATTTATGGTCAGCTGCCAAGAAAAACTAAGCCTTGCAGTTAAAGATCATTTTTAAGTTAGACTGGAAAAATAAGGTTTCTAAATGTGAAACATGAGCAAAATAACACAGATTTTTGCATTTAATAATAGAATTGGATTGGGCACTTTATAATCCCCTTAGAAGTAGCTTTCGGGAAGCTCCTGCTTGCCATTAATTTGCATAAAATTTCAAATGCAAAATGGAAACATGTATGGAAGTGTTGAAACCTCTAGTTCCAGGCTGTATTACATAGCTTGGCTGGTCTGGTCAAGCTAGAAGATTGCATAGTGGGTCTGATATCCTTCTTGAAAATATATAGATATTTACTTCTTTGTGGGAGGAAGGTAAATTCCCTCAGGATGGATATAACATCTCCATTTTATGCTAACATTTATGTATGCACACATATATACCTAAGAGCTAACCAGTTAGAAACACTAAGTGTATTTAGGATTCTATCTCTGGGAAATTTTTATCACACTTCCATTCCTAATTTAGCTCACAATAGTAGAAACACAAATTGGTATTGTTAGTTGAAGATAGATAGCTGTGTATAACAGATATAAGGAACAGAGGTCATGCAGGTTGCCTGTGTCTCAAATGAATGCAAAACATATAGTAACGGCAATGAAAAAAAGAAAATTGTAGGCTACGTTTTCACTTGCAGTGAGGCTCCTTGTAATGCAGTCAGTGTATAAAGATGTCTTATGTCAGTCCAAATTTAGTGAAATGATTAAGAGAGCTGTAGCCCTGCATACCTTTCTAGTATTCAGCATGTCACAAGCATTTGACTATGAAGGCACAATCTTGTTAAGTGTAAAAGCCTATGATAAAATTGTACATTCGTTTGTCCTGTTTTAGAACAGGGATGAAAGTTTGTCTTCCTGTAGATAAATGCATAACATCGTTGTTAGACTTGCCAAGGGCGGCATTATTATACAATATTTTTCTGCAGTCTGTGGGCTGAAGGCCTGAAGTATCTTCAGCCTATGGCYCTGTCAGGTAGAGAGTCAATACTCTTCTGATAGCTTTCCTATCCTGCTGGTTGAAAACTTTTTTCTGCTTTGTCCAGTCATAGCCACCCTGGGACGGGAATGGACCTAAAGCTTGGTAAAAGGGAGAACCAGGGTTTGTTTTCTCAAACAAGGGTCAAGCTGCAGCCTCTCTGGAAAGTGGCACTCATATGCCACTGAGGGTAGGAACCCATATAATTCTACCATAAAACCTGTCTGTGAAGATGCACTGTTGTCTTCAGCTGATTATGAGCTGTTGCTTGCAAATCTTTCCTTCACATGTCATACAGAACTTTCTTGGGTATTTTAATGGTTTTCACTAGAATTCTGTATTCACACCAGATTATATATATTTTGTTTGTTAAAAAAGGAAACAAACCCCCAAAACTGATCCGTACAGTTCTGCTTTCTGCAGTGTATCTATATTTACCTCTCACAAAGTCAGCTAGATTAAGTCAATATTTCATACAAAAGCCTAGGGAACTTTTTTCTACCCAGCCATCCTAATGAACCAAAAGGCTTGTCCCTTTATCTGGCTGAAGTGCTTTTAAATTGCATGACTTAATAGTATATGTCAATGGTAATTATAGCATCAGCTAATTAGCAATCACTACTGAGTCATAAGTATTTAGCCCTCAGTTAGTGTTTTTTTCTGGATATAGGGATCTGCCTGTGAACTTTTTAGTCTTATTGATTTCACAGGTCAGTTAAAACCCTTGGTCCTACAGAATCACTAAACAGTCAAACACTTAAACTCCAGCTACACTGGTCATCAAACTACTGCAGGTAATTCTAATTGTTAGTGCTATTTTTACATTAATTTGTGAATGATCTATACTGCATTACAAGAAATTCTGAAGCTTATTGGTCTTGCACTTGATCATGTTTTAAATAATATTGTTGCAAGCATCTAAGTAAAATACAACGTTGAACCTGGACAGAGTACATCCAAGTATGTTAGGGTACCAAACAGCACTGTCAGTATGCCATCTAGACATTAATTTCCCACATAAAGGGTTTTCTAGCACTTTGCACGTAAGTTGTATAACTTGTGACCAGCTGCTTCTGTGCGCAGTGCGTAACTGATGGGAACATATGGCTTTAATTAAGTAGCCTATTCTAGCTGATTTTTAGGCATCTATCCACATGGCATACAATATTTGTTGAATCCAAATCAACTTTCACAGCTGTCTCTTGAGATAAACTGATTGACTGACATGAGCTGCTTTTAAACACTGTCAGGTTAGTTCCCATAACCTCAAGAGATTCAGACAATGAGGAAAAAATGGCTCAGCCATATGTATTAAAGCTCACATGACTTGGCCATATATACACATATATTTCTCTGTGTGTGTGTGTGCATGTATATATAATTATCATTTCAGGCTACTCAATGGATTTCTGTAACTATTGATGCTGGCAGGCAGCAATGTAGAGTCAAAATGCTCAAGAAATCTCTGTATTTTTCAGATTTGCCTGTATTATTTACAGTACCTCAATATATTGGGTTTAACACCAATCTGAACTTTAACAGTAAGGACATGCTATAGCAATTATGCCGTGAGAACATATAATTATCAAAGTACAGGACTGATGCTTCGGTTTCACTTCAGCATAGAACTGGCTGTTGTGAGCTACTAGAAAAAGCACTAAGACAAATACAATACAATTCTTCATGTTTTAAGTAAGTGCTTGTTCATTTGTTGAATAAGTAAATGCATTGAACTGCAGCGAGTGAATTTGCATTTGATATACTCTGATCATGAGATGTACTTGCTCATGTAAAGGAAAGAATATAAAAAACAAGGTTATGAAATATGAAGAAATATTCATACAGCTTATAAAAGTGCAAGTGTATCTTCAGGACTCTTTTCGAGTTGATCCATGCTGAAAGAGAAGACAGATAATCACAAGTGATCTCACATAATACACTGACCTTAACTTTTTAGTAAAGGTTTCAAGTGTAAAATTAAAGTTCTGTATTTTATTGACAGGGTTGGGGAACACCTTATATATTATGTATCTAAGCTAAATCTCTAGATTTGTGTTTCAAAAGGTCGTATTTTATTTCACAATATGTAGAAAGTGAAACAGGGGCTAAAGAAGATTATGAAAATAATTTTAGAAGCCATGAAATTCTTATTGGGTAGATTAAGCACTTGGAAAATTGGTTGACTCTTATAATAATTTCTGATTTACTGATTTTCTATAGTATAGTGGTGATGGCAAGAGTCCAAAACTGACAAGTGCTGTGAGGGAAGGGTGAGAGCACTCTAAATGCCAAGTTTGTAGCTCTGTAATTAATAAGCTGTCTCTGGTCCCTATGAAGATATGAAGATAAACTAAAGATTGTGAATTTGATAAGATATTCAAGTAGTGAAAACTTCTTATTGTCCATGATTTATGTATCTATGGTAGAGCTGTGACCATGGCTTGTAATGCTCTTGAAAATATTGTGGCTGGTGGGAATGTTATTTAAGCCAGAAGAAGTAGGCTTAGTCAAAGGATGGAAGTGGAAGATACCTTTCTTGACCCATGTATATTGAATAGTAACAGAAGCCAGTCTGAGAGGAAAATAGGTGAGTGACCCTTAAACAAAGGAATAAAGGAGAGTGTAACCAGCAAAGCCCTCGAGGTTAAGTCATTCTTGTGAATTAGGGAGGCACTAATTTCCCTATATTTCTTAAGCCAGACAAGATGCTGTAGCAGTTAGAAGGGATCTTTATTATGAAAAGTAGTCTTGAAATGCCATTTATTTTTTATTCTCCACATTTGTAATGAATTTTCAATTTAAATATCAATAATTTACTCCTTTCTTTTGCTAGAATGCATTTGTTTTCACCTTTATGATTATCTAGTATTTAGTGTAAACTTTGATGTAAATAGATTTGGAAAGCCAAATTTAATCAGAGCTAACAAACCCAAAAGAATGATGTTTCAGATAAGCTCTTTCCGTGCATCCAGTTCAAGACTAGCATGACAAGAACTGACCTTTTATTCTGTGTGTGTACAGCTCTTTGCACTACGAATGATAACAACAGTTCTTAAATGTTGTGTTAATGCAAATAATAAATAATGGTTTTCTGGCAGAGGGCAAGAAGAACATTCCTGGAGGCAATCACAGTGTATTCAGCCACAGAGTATTTTGGTAGGGCAAGTAATATCAGGAACTGTAATCAAAGAGAATTAATCTTTTAGAATTAATCTGTATGCCAGTAGGTCCAGCAGCTTGGTGACTCAGAGAGTCTGAGTGAAACTGCTTTGTTCAGGGTTTTTCTAACTATTTTAGAGACTAATTTGGACAATACATATCTGCAAACCTGATGGTTCTGTCATTAGTAGCTAGTAATCTGTGATGTTTTGAAACCATGGCAGCAGGATATGATGATGTCAATAAGAAAATGACTGTGCATCAAGGTGACACTATTAGTGATTAATAAACTAAAGGCAATTGAGGTTTTTTTAGAGTGTTGTTTAACTAATATTGAAATCCCATATTAGAAGTACTTTTAAACTCTGAATTGCTGAATTTGACTTGTGTAATTATGTGTTCATAACTGTCCTCTGCCTAGTTTCAAGGGTGAGTGTATGACAGGAACTTTACATCAGTGTTTTAGAAAATCAAGTTAAAAAATAAGTATGGCAAAGTGAGAAAGATTCTTTACAAATTACCAGTTTTCATGTAAATTGACCTCCAGGTTTTTTAAGTAGTGAATTATAGTGCTGGCTTGCCCCACATAGCAAAGAAGAAAGTTGTGTAACAACATAAAAGTGATTTTAAGCTTGCTCTTCTTCAAAGTCCCTTCTACACCGTGAAATACTGAGAAACATCCCTATGTGCTTGTGCCTGTGATTGTTTTGGCTGTGCCAAGAGTTTCATTCTGCTCTCTCTGTCTGAAGACCGTTCCAGTAGCTGAAGAATTCCTGATACAGAGAAAATTGTGTAAGACCTTAGAGAAGTCACTTAAAGAAACAGCAATTGCAATATTATCAAGAGCTCAGGAGATTCCATATCTCCTTTTAGCACTAATAGATATTTTACAGTCCTGATATTTCAATGCATATACAAATTATTATGTACGAAATAATTATTTTCTGAATTGTTACTACCTTAAGCTTGATCATGTTTATGACTACTGTTTATTCAGTACATTGTCAGGCCTGAACTGCCATTTTATAGTGATGGGGCTGAAAAATGTTTATTTCAAACATATTTAAGGATTGACTATGTTGGTTTAGGGGTAAAAGAATTGTGCTGGAAGAATGAACACACACACACACACACACACACACGACAAATCAGACACATTCCTGACATATATAGAAAAGTTTTTAACTATGGTAGCTTCACAATTACTTTGTATTTACGGAAGTGTATGGTTGCTTGTGCTCACAGTACTGCTATGGATATGAAAACTTTTACAGTCTACTGTTTTCCTTTGCAAATAAAAGGATTTTCTCCTTAAAGCCAGTATTAAGATAAACTTAGCTGTGAAGTGTTTATGTCTTTCATTACAATGGCAATCTTGTGTAATTAAAACCAGAACCAGATTAAGGGAAAAGGCCTCCATAAGGATCAGGAAAATTGATCAAGTCATCAATTGGATATGAATATTTGTAATAACAGACCTTATTAGATTCCCAAGAGCACCTTCTGACATATTACTGGTGATAGCCTGGAGTTTAAAAGTGACCGGCTCTTCTCCAGGCAGGGTGAGAAAGCATTACAATAAGTTAATTATTGAAAAGATTGCTGCTCTGAATTTGTTACTCAGATATAGTTATGATGGTCTTCGTTCTGAAAAGAATGCCAAAAAGCAGTTTGTGTTTGCAACAACTGAAAATTTTCCTTTAACCATAGTGTGAAAGCTTTTTGAATCTAAGTGTCATCAGTTCAAGTCACAGCACTGGATTTTTCTTTTTGTTATACTGCGATTAAGTAAGATCTACTTGTCAGCTGCTTGTTGATGACATTAAGGGCAAATCTGTAAAATGCAGAGTTACRGTTAATTAACTAGTTAAAGTTAATTTTATTCTAACCATCTATTGCAGTATTTTATCCATTGCACATAAGATAATTCCTGTATATTTTCTGTGATTTATTAATAATTGGGAAAAGAGACTTAGAAACACTTTTGTAAAGTCTGCTGAGTAGACTTTCATAAACTCTATTGAAGAGGCTTTCAGGAAGATATATGAATTCTTCACTCTTTTTAGCACTGCTGAACTTTGGGAGCATTCATACATGTGTAATCTGTCTCCATGATCATAGATGCAAGTAGCAATGATTTGCCACTATTTATTTTCAAATCATCCAGTTATGGAGTCCTATCCTATACAAACTCATATATGATCTGGAGAGTCAGATGGGAAGGGGGGTGAAGGAAGAAAATAAATGCAGAGAAATACAGTGTAATTATGTGTTTCCTTGGAACTGAGGTAAATTTTGAAACCTCAATCTACTATGATTCAGTGGCTGAATTACTAGAGCAGGAAATATAAGTCTTTGCCTTGTTGGCTTTTTTTTTAAGCAGGTAATCATCCCTTTTTTAATCTACATTTTCTGTTTGTATTACGTATCTCAGTGCTTTAAAAAAATTTTAAATTGATTAAGAGTCTAAATTAGCAATACTTATCTAGTAGGTTAGAGTGCAAACACATATGCTTTTACCCAGCATAAAAAAGCCTTTGGTAGCTTTTAAGATTGATTAGTTAAAATAAATAACTATTCTGTATTCTCCAGTAGCCAGAGAAGGTTTTACTACACAGCATTTTACTGTGGATATTTCATATGATTTAACATTTAATAAATTGAACTTTTAGTCATGTTTAAAACAGAAGCAAGAGTAATTTGTATGCATTTGCTACTGATTGTAAATTATAAATCTGTGGGATTGAGTTCAAATTTCTAATTGGTGGAAAAAAAATCAGTAATTAACTGGGAGGACAGAAACGATTTTCTATCAAAGCTGTCTTCCACTGAGAATTCTACTAAAGCTGCTCATGATTATAAGGGTTATGATACCTGGAAACACTATAATTTATATATAAATGTCAGCATAGTATAATCTGATTATAAAATGCTTTTGGAAACTGAAACATTCTGATTGGGTAAAGGAGTTGAAAGCACAGCTATCTGCTTAGACCTGTTTAACCCTATCAGTCTCCACAAGATTAGTATGTCTTGAGAAGCAGGGTAGATGTTATAGAGAGTTATAGGAAATAGGAAGAAAGCAAAGAAGAAAAGGAATTTTGCATTCTCTGTAGTTTTATTCTGATGCCTACAGAGGAACTGTTACCTTTATGGCCCTGCAATATCCACATGCCTACTGTTTCGCATTTATTTTTCAAAAACTGTATTATTGACCACGAGATTTCCTGATTTTTCAATTGGTATTTATATTTAATGTCTACATATCACCAGTTCTAAATGTATTCTGAAGTATTTAACACTTAAGGTTTTTTTTTTTTTTTAATTTAAAATACTTTATAATTCAATCTCCTTTTCAGAAGATGTCAGAGGAATTGAACCTTTACTTTTATGAAGTCATCTCCTGGACAGATTTCTAACAAATACAAAATCACAAACAATTATATCCATATCTACTTTCTTACTTCACTCATGCCTTCATTTCCTACAATGGACAAATAAAGTGATAAATAAAAATCATACAGAATAAGTAAAAAGATACAGAATTGAAGTTTTATGTAAACCTGCCATGTTTGAGGCTGCTCAGATTGATGGGGAGAGAGTTCTTTTGATTGTTTTGGGGGGGGGAATGGGTGGAAGGTGGAGAAGAGAATTGGTGATCTGGTTCAAATAGGAAGTCTACGTAGATGTTTGAATTTACACAGGTCTGTCAGAGCAGCTCAGCCATGTCTGGCGAACTACTCTTAAACGAAAAGTAATTTGTGGCCCCCTGGACTCTATGGGTGCTCATTTTTTGGTATTATTATTTTATTCATATTAAACTGTTTTTGTCGTCTACTTCATTTTTTTAAGCTTTTTTTTTTTTATCAGATTGTTAAGAAAATGTAACTACCTTTCTCCTCCTATTTGAGGTTTACATTTCTGTCTTCAGTACCATAAATTTTATACATACTGAAGATTTACAAATATTGATGTGATATGATTTAGTTGTTTTGGTTTGCATGAAGTCAGTGATCAGGATCCAGTTGGTCTACTGCGGGCAAATGAAGTAATGGCTTTAAACTGTAACAAAAAATGATAAGTTTGAAACACCTGGTTTCTGGAGGATTGTAATGCAGGAGGGTTCCGCTTCTTTATAGTCAGTCCTGTGTTGTGCTACACTGGAACTTCAGCTGAGGATGAATTGCTAATGGATCCATAAACTACTAATTCACATATCCAAATCCATTGCAAGAGGAAGTGTAAGAGTTTGAACTCTTCATTATACTTCCTTGTGCTTGCAATGTATAAGATTCAGTCTTGCTGAAACTCCATGAGCAAAATATATTGATATCATGGTAAACTGATGSTTAGAGAAAAGGAATAGTCCTCAGAATTAGCAAATTAGCCCAGAGGATATTACATATAAAAATGTTTGCCATTTAATAACATGTGTATGAAGGGGACTTTGGAGCAACTGTAATTAGCTATCCTGTCTCCCAAAGCTATTAAACAGTCAAAATACTGGGAAGGTGACAGAGTCTGTGATAAGCATCTGTAAACCATCCTATTTTTAAACATCTTTTTTTAGTAGATCTTTATAGAGAACTGTTAATGGCAGCCTAGGGAAAAGAACATGTATTATTCAGACAGTTGACAAAAGGCTCTCACAATTCAGACTGAAAGAAAGATTCAGTATCTGAATTTCATTATTTTTCTCTTGTTTATATAGGAAAGATGCTGATGTGCAGAGCAAATGTAGAAAACAACTACACAGTATATTGAAACCCCCATGTTTGTTTCTTGCCCCCTTTACAAAATATGTTAGAGATACAGGACTTGGTGTGGTGTTAAAGGAAATCGCAGGCCAGTCTGGTTTTGAGGTGCCATRTTTATTTAAAGTAGCTGTATTATTATAAACAGCAAATGAAGCACTGAATGGTTAATATGCTAGTAGCAATTTCTTTTCGTTAGTAGCAGTACTCAACTGGTCGAGTGTGCCCGAATAAAGGATGAGGTTCAACACAGACTCACAGTCCCTGCTGGGCATGTGAGTTTGGACTCTGTGCCAAAAACAGACCTACAGAAAGCAGCAAGGTCCTGAATGGTGGGGGGTCTAAGGAACCTTTCCTTGGTTCTCATGCTGTGTCATTCTCCAGGATCTTTCACTCCTCTCTTTTGGCATGCTGTTGCTAAAGATAGAAGTAATTATGTTGTCCGCCTCATCGCTCTGAGGAGTCTGGGTGCAGGGGGAGAGCTTGAGGAGACAGCGGGAACAAGTGAGTGGACAGGAGCAAAGAGTACCAAAGCATCATAAGAAGGTCTGTTAAAGAAGGAAGAGTCTGAAATCACAGATGTAGGATGTAGCAATAAATAGGACAGAAAGCTTTAGTCTTGCTTAAGCCTCAGAGTTGGTGGGAGATAAATCAGAGGTACACATCGCGTGAAAATTTGTCCTYGTACCTGGCAAGGATTCCTAACTCACACTGTTTTGCTTTACCTGAACTTAACCATACTGTATCACCTTCAGCTACATAGACCAGAGGAATATATACCAGCTAAATCAGTCTTTGTACCATTTTGAATGTCTTAAACTAATTTATTCTTCTCTGTATGTTCTTATACAGGAGATAAACATATGGGTTTTTATCCCTTGAGCTTCCAAACATATTTTTTGAAGCAGAGTTGCCATGTAGTGTGGGCAAGTATTCACTGAATAAATGGGATATATAGTGTTGTTTATTTATAGACTTTTATGTGGCTCTCTTTGCAGTAGAAATAGTTGCAAATGAATATAATTTCACAGTATGTTGTGAAATTAGAAAATAGTATTCCCATTTTACAGAACTGAGGGACTGAGAACAAGAATTTAAAAGCACTAAAATCTTCATAAAATCATGTTCTGTAGTGGATTTGTTCAAATAAGCACAAGTAAAATTAGATAATGGTCTAGAAAAACTTATTTTTGATTGTTATATTAGCATTTTGCAGATAGTCTTGCGGATTAGTGTTATGTATCTAATTGTACTGTTTTTAGAAACTGCTGTGCTGCCAGGGAGTTTTGGAGATACAGAAGACTAATGTACTCATCTGTTAACTTCCATACTTCTAAGTTCAAATACTGACTTGAAGTTCAGCTGATTTTTTCCATCTGATTATATTCTGTTCAGTTCATATTGGATATATTTAGCAAGACTACTGTTGCATGAACACACCAGATTAATATTTAGGATAGGATTTTTAGGAGATTCTGTGAATAGATCTCAAGTGTACTAAGAAAATCACTTTTTCAGCTATGCTACTAGTAATACAGTTTATATATATATATATATATTATATATATATATATATATATATATATATAAAATACAGATGCAAGTACTAGGATTTTCAAAGAAGCTGAAAGCATGGTTTGTAGGTCAAATCATCTTAAAGTCATCTGAGATGGCCTGCATCCATTTGAAAATGTATGGATGATGTGCTCTTCAGAATTTTTGCAAATCCAGTTCTTTGAGCAACTCTTTGTTGGGATAAAAACTCTACTGTATTTATATTAAACAACAGTGTTCAATCAATTAGTATGATATTAGGGTAATTTTCCTGAAACTTTTGTACTTTTTTGTAGAAAAATCAAAGAACTCAAAATAAAATTATATTAATTCTGACTGTGAACAATCAATTCAACAAAGAAAGTCATTGTAGGAAATTTAGTGTAATCATAAGTAATAACTCTTATGCCTAATATGAATGAGAAAAATTAACTTTTACTTTTAATTAAATATAATGCCAAAAGGTATTCAAGCCATTCTGACATATGTAGAAGATAGAATAATAAAGTACAGACCCAGTCTTAATCACTCGGCATTATTAAACATTAATATACTGTCATTAACAGTACCTGTTATAATCCATGTCATTTTGTGCCTTGCAAGAGAAGCGCTCATCTCCTTTCAAATACTAATCACAAAAGCAGATGCTTAAGATACTTGAATAACCCTTTTATTGCCATGCTTTGCACATGTGTTTCCAGAGGGAATCAGAGAAGTGTCAGTGAGGCAAATTATAAAAAACATATTGTACTTTGGCTGTAGTATGAAGTACTTCTCTAATTATATAGTAAGACGATTCAAATGGTAGACTCTGATCTGGATCCATCTCACAAGTAAATTTTGCTTAATATTTGCCAAGGTCCCTGGAAATGTGATGACTTGCAGTCCTGCAAGAGGTCCTGTATTTTTTATTGTTTTCCCAGGCCCTTGAGAAGTGGTTGCAATGTGCTGCCACATTTTCCAGCAGTGAACTGGAACTGATACTCCACTGACCTGATGATGAATGAACTGATACTACACTGCTTTTGTGGAGTGAATTCTTGGAATGAAGCTAGTGGATATTGTAAAATTACCCAGTCAATATGAGTAAAATGAGTCACTATGCAAGAGAGCTCTGATGTTGCAGGAGCTCTTATGTATGTCTTACTCTTCAAATGATATACACCTTTTCTTTATAGACAGAATGTGACAGAATAGTATTTTTTCCTACCTCTTTTCCTCTGAGATATTGCATCATTTACTATTAAGTCTTACTATACCTCTGTGAGGTAAGTATGTAATTGTTCCTTTTTTATGAATGGGTAAAGTTAGATTCAGAACAGAAAAAAGTGTGCAGTCAAATCAAATTCTAGGCAATTTAAAACACTGATTTTATGTGATCTCAACCATTACACCACTACTTACAGTAATTTTTAAGGATTGTGGAAGATATTGTTTTTTGTTAGATATTTATTCATGTTATTTTCCCCCATTGCTGTCTAATAGACTCATAGCTAAAAACACAAACACAAAATACACAGTTAGATACTGGCTTGAGACTTTTCAGGTTCACCATGTTAGCAAAATGGAAAATAGAGAATGTTATTTTTCGTATCTGTCTTAATGGTAGTATGTTTATGCATGCTTATATCAGACTAACTGTAATAACAGAAGCTATGTCATTTTGAGGCAGAAGTGTATGGATTACTTTTTTAGTTGACAGTTTCCCTGTAAATGACTTGACCAAGTCACAAAGATACACTCATAATCTTTAACTCTCAGGAGGTGCTAAATGACTGTAAAACACCCTGACCTTCACTGTAAGCGCATCTTGGACTTGAATATATAATTTATGATCCACTTCTGGTAGAAGCTTCTGCTTTAGTTTTAAGATTTCATAGGAATGTGGCAAAAGCATTGCCAAATGCAGTACAGAAACATGGGTTACATGAATATGTTGTATTAAAACTGAATCATCATTTAGGTACAATTAATTAGGCCTGGGTGAGGGTGAACCAATGCTACTAGTAAGCTGTGTGGCACAGCTGTGCTGATCATAGATTACAAACAGGCTGCCTGGAGAATTCCACACAGAAATACAATAACATTTTTAAAATCTTCCACRCTATCCCCCCCATAGGTTGACAATTTCCAGAAGATAAACTAAGGAGGTAAGAATTGTTTCTGTTCCCACTGCAGAGTTAGTTAACTCTACTTTAGACTATTAGGTGTTCAGTGGGCATGCCCATGGTCTTATCTTGAAAACAGGAAGAGGGGTGTTATTTCAGTGGGGGGTGTGTGTGTGTGTGTTTTTCTCCTGCTGTTTAGCAGTTCCGACTCCTCTTCCTCCCCCCCCCCCACACACATTTAGATTCACCACTGCAAAAGGAATAGTGCCTAACATGATTCTCTGCCCTTGGATGAGCAAAAGAGATATTCCTCTGGGATAGAACTCCTTCACTCATTCCCTGTTTTCTACCCTGAGCCATCTTTGTAGCTTCATTGATTTTAAACACATTTTCCTAAAGAGAGAAAATGCATGTGATCATGTTGTCTGTCTGAGTGACTGTCAGGCTAATTCCAACCAAGTTAGAAAGAGACATGAAGATCTCAGAAATTTGTGAAAATCAGTAGCTGGTGTAGGAGAGAGGCTGCCTTTGAAAGAAAAGCAGGCAGAATTCAGCAGTCAAACAATCTAATTCGTAGCAGCTAGTGCATTAATTATCATACATTTAGTTTTGCAATATCTGAAAGATGTACAATTTCTCGGCCAGTGGGGTTGTCTCARGAATTAGAGGTATGTAAACACAACTATGGACATAGATCAGTAAGAAATCAGATTAATTTAGTTCTGCTACTTGCAAAACAATTTCTTAAAGCCCTTTCATCTGTATATTTTTTCACCTGGTTTTTATTGAACATATCATTGGCATATTAGTTCTCATATAAAGAATGATTTTCATTTTGATCTTAATGTGTTTAACCTTCCAGATCTTGCCAGGTTTAGTGCAACAATGGCTATTCTTTTCATGGTATCTTCATATTTCCCATTCTTCAACGCTAGTCCTTCAGAACATCTGTGTTTTTTTAACTTACCATGTTGTCATACTTTCTGTCTTAAACTTTGGTCTTTCTTTCATATGTAGTTGCTATCATTTGGGGKTTTTTTGTGGATCTTCATTCTGATTTTTTCCCTTTCCCATTTTAATCTATGCTGTTCTTTGCAGATCTTCCTTGATCAGTCTGAAAAGATCAAGGTCATTCATGAGTCTGCTTTTTTATTCTTCTCCTGCACAGTATGAACCTTCCAGTTTCGACTTATAATGTCAAAGACATCATTGCTTCCAGGACTAAATAGGTCACATCTAGGAGAGATGTGCCTCTTTTTGAATACCTGAATCATACTATACAAATATGCTGTTTTTACAGCTGCCCTATACAAACAGAAAATTTGAAAGGTTTTTACTTTCACAGCTATGATAAGTATTATAATGAAGGGATGGATGCCATCACCAAATATTTATCACTCGGCTCAACACCCAACAGCCATGTAATATACATACATGTACTTAGTTCTCTCGTGTGCCTGATTAGTTTAACAGTCCAGGCAATAATCTAGGTTTCTGGTGCATTTACTAAGTTAAGCTTCTTTTTCAAGGTATAGTGGGAAGAAGAGGTTTAATTGACTGTACATATATGGGTTGTTCTTCACTTAAAAGTTTTGCTAACATAATTTTCATTTAAAAGAGGGAAAAGAAGCATACCTTTTAATTAACAAAACTGCAACAAAAAATATACTTGTGGAAAAAAAAGGGAGGATTGTGGAACTGATTATTCTGTTCAGGTAATTCATTTATACTCTATTGGTAAAAATATGTTTTGTTCATGTAGGCTTCCTCTGTGCTAATCTGCCTTCCCTATAGTTGTACTGGTCAACCCTTTTAAGGGTAGAGAGGTTCTATCTGTAAGGTTAAAAACATAAATGTATATGCAGGACATATTGCAAAACCAAAGAGCTAATTTAGCAAGTTCTTGACAATTAAAGCTTTTTTTTTAAGGGGCGGGGGGAGGGGATATCATTTTCTCTTTCAAGCAACTGCTTTCTTTGAATCAATTCTTTACACAGGTAAAACAATAGGCAACTTCTCATGGTAACCTATAATCACACAGCTTTGCCTCTAGAAATATTCCTCCAATTTTTCTGTGATCCATTATATAAAATAATTGATAATCTGGAGTCTAYGATATGTTTACAGACTATCTCCTAATCCCATTAAAATCAGTAGAAGGCTTTTTGTTGTTGTTGTTACAAGGACACCAAATTTGTCTTTGTTTGCCAAGTTGTTTCACATCTGCAAAAGGCATCCATCAAGAAATGTCTTAAGAGACTGTAGTTGATGGTCTTTTGTACATTGTATTGAACATTGATAGGTATGCTATTGAGCCAGCCCTAGTTATCTGCACAGAGACAACTTATCTACACTGGTGAATTTGTAAGGATGGATCATTTAGTAAAATTAATTAAATTGCAACTCGTGGCATTTTCTCTAAAAAGTTATACTGTCATACTTGCAGAAGTTACATGTTATGTAAGTTAAAAGATCTGATTATCTTTGGATGGGTGCTGATATAGAATCCAATATTGTTGCATGAAAATAAGATTTAGTACCCATCAGAAGATCTGCTTGGAAAAATAAGTGAGCTTTTTTTTTCTTTTCTTTCAGCTAGTCTATTCTGTTTACAAGTATGGGTCTGTCTTTTGTGTTTGGCCCAACTTGCAGAAAGATAAAAATGCTAAGTTAAATAACTAATTTGTATTTTGTGGATGTACCTTTACTAGCAGGGAGCATTTTTAAGAAAAACAAAATTAAGTTGTTTGCAAGTGTTGATTTGGAACTTGAAATTACAAGAATTTGCTTCAAAATCCTGATTCTAAATTCCTGTTCATCCAAACAGAGAGCAAAAACATTGCTATAGTAACTTTTCTATACAATCAAACCCAACCAATTCAGCTTTAACTACTAAACACACAGTATGAAAATCTATCTATTTAAGGAAAAGAGCCAATCACTCAAATTATATGGAAAATAGTAACTAATGACCACAAAGATATCTTAATTTGTTTCTGGGCAGTTTGTAAGCAGAAAAGGAGTTCATGCTGTTAAATGAATATCCAGTTAGAAATTATTAGCTATGCTGAATTACTGAACAGCTTAAATGAAAATTGCCTAGGCAAAATCATTGGTTTGGGTCTTTGATGGTGGCTGAGACACACTGGTAAAGGATGTCAGGGAAAATTGAATCTGAGCTGTTTTTGGTTCCGGGATGGTGGGGATAGATAAGGTTTGTAAAGCCCAGTTACAGTTTATTGTACCCAGCCATGGAGTGATCATAGTGCCTTTGAATCAATCCTGTGAATCTCCAGAATAGAACGCTTTGTTTCTATGTCTTTATTTCTTGGGAATGGTTGTCTAATCTGGGAACAAGAAAAAAGAGGAGGATGTTGAGACAATGAGCACAGGCATTCTTTGCAGCACAGGCATGCCTTTACCCAAAGGCTAATTCCAGATCCACCAGATCTTTGGCTTCTGAGTATCACCACAGCAGCAAGTARAATGGGTCTGGGAAACTGGGCCCCCGTTTTTGTAGCTGTCTCTTTTTTGTAGTTGTTCACTGAAGTAATAAAGAAATGAACACAGGATTTGTCTTGTAAGTCAGCTATCTGCCGTTTTCAGCTCCAGCAACTTTTTTTTTTTTTTGAATTAATTTGTTACAGAGCTGGATTATTGATGACAATTCTTTATAAACATGAGCTTGTAAGATCAGGATGGACAACTGTTTAGACCTTCATGGCTGGGAATCATGCCATTACTACCCACAGTCAATGCACATACATGGCTATTTGGCTGTGTACCTCGTGCCATCTGTTCAGATGGCATTTTGCCTGCTCACAAATTGGTTAGACCTGTGCCAAGAGCAATTGCTCTAGATGGTTACACTGCAAAACACTGCAAGTGGCTCCTATTTTGTATGAAGTCTCTCTCTTTCGGACACCACATTAACACTTTGTTATATCCTATGGACATACCTGTATACTGCAGAAATTAGAAATAGAAAAAGACCATGTGCTCATCCTAACTTGTTGTTACTAAAAGATATCCTTTCTAAACCTTAAGAGGAGAAAAAAGTTACAGATCATTTCAGTTAAAAGTATTTCTACTTACTATTCTCCATCTGAAAAACTGTTTCTTTTTGGAGTGGTAAAAGCTAATTGAAAATTCACTGAAGGTAATAGGAATATTTGTACTGATATGAGTGGGTATTGGATTGGAGCTGTAAATGCTAGTAAATTGTCTGCTTGCTAGTGCCTCCCTTTCATGGATAAAATCAGATGAACTGATCGTTGCTACATGTGGTTGATTGATTGGTTTCTGGGATAAGTTTCTGGGAGAAGTAATTCTCCCTCTGTGAGAAGAGTTACAGAGATTTTCCTTTCTAGATCAGTTATTTAAATTCAGCTGAGATATACAGTAACCAAAAGTTATTACCAAGTGACATTTATACAACCTATAGGATAATTCTGCTTAGTCCTTTCTATTGAATAGACAACCATGTCATACAGTTGGCACATTTGTTGACAGCCTCAGCTGTGATCCATGGAAGTGAACTTATTGCTTGCCAGCAGAAGTAGCCCCTCTAGGTAAAAGCCAAAGGATATTGGCACGGAAACCTGAGCTCAGTGGATAAATATGGGACTTTATGCAGAAAACGCTGTCATCCTACCAACTTTCATAGCCACTAAAGTCATTTTAAAATCAAAACTAAAATAATATTTTTGTTTCTAGCAGGATCTACAATGAAGAATTCATTGTAGAATTCAGAGTATGTACAAGTATAAAGGAGTTATTTGCCTGTTTCTCTTTGAGAGTAATTAACTGTAGGAGTATTGTTATTTTCCCTCTATGAACTTTTTGCTGTGCATCAATGTCACTGTTCACTCTGGGCATGCTTAGTTGAATCAGGATGATATCATTTATGTGGGTGAGTTTCCATATATTGGTTTGTGGGAGGTATGATATTTTGCTGATTATAATCCGGAGGTTTTGCCAAAGCCCTTAGTTTGAGTTTCACATAAGTAATACTTATCAGTTTTTGCTTGCTAGAGGAAACCCAATTGAAAGAGCTGGGCAAGCCTTAAAAAGGAAAGTAAAGAGATCAAAAGTCAGAACTGTTTGGATTGCAGGGTGAAGTTTGCCTGTAATTTGGGTGTTTTATTTTCTGTTGTTTGTCTAAATAACTATAAAGTCAGTCTTAAGATATTGCCCTTTTATGTCAGTTAAGTCAGTTATAAATTTTATATTGTGCATCCCTTATGTTGGGAACTGTCTCATAAAACTGATGACCAAAATCCTAACAAACTGAAAATCCATAAAAAAAAAAGAAAGAAAAAAAAGCAAAAAACCCACTCATTAATTTCAGAGAGGCTAAGCTGTTCAACTACTGTCATTTCTCACTGAATTTTTACTAGTAGAGCAATGGACATTTGGTCCCGTAATTAAAAGTTTAGTTCCATTACTTCTAAGAGTTGAAATTTTGTCTAGGGACTATATCAGTTCTGAAGAATGTTGAGAATACTTCAGAAAGTCCATCACTGAACATTCTCATGTGGCTGATACAGCCTTTTATCCCCTTTTAGTATCTATAGCAAGTACCATTGCATGTTCCATATTCTAATTTTTTGTTTAATAAAGACAAAAGACAAAAACTATAGGGATGACAAAAAAGATATCAATAAGGATTTTGTAAAAATTTAAAAATTTGGGGGTTTTCTGTTTATTTACAGGAAATGCACTTACCACTGAAATTTATTGTGTTCACATTGAAAGTTGTGTAATACTAATATGCTAAAAAGACTTATTTTACATCAGGTTGTATTGTCATAACAGAAAATTATCCTCTTGTGGAAATGGTGAAATTTTACCATCTTATAAGTAGCATAAAAACACCAGCAAATTTCATGGGCAAAGCAAAAGCATAAATTCTCCCAGGTCTAGCGTGCACTGCATTCTAAGTTGAAAATTGGACATAGYTGAATACTTAGTGACCCTTTAGCTGAGGCATTCTGAAGTAATCTGAATAGCAGTATTCTTCAGAAATCCGTGAAACATTGGGAACTGATTTCTTTTACTTCCATGCAAATGAATGTGAATTTTCCTTTCACTTCACTGGGAGTAGGATTGGACATTTCTTGAGTTGACCAGCACAAAGTAACATTTATAGGCAAAAAAAGGAGAGATTTTTTTCAGCTCCAACAAGTTCATTTTTAAAAGGCACTTTGCTGTATCCATGTAAACCTATGTAACCCTACAGTTTGTTAACACTGAACTTTAATGAGTCCTGATAAGAAGCCAGTCAGTGGATATCCATTTAGCTAGTGATGATCTGAACTCCAGCTGATTGTCCTAGCAGCTGTGTGACTTCATTACCATTAGAAAGGCATACAGCCAAGCCAGCTGGAATCCAAAGAGGCTACTCAATACACATAGCATGTCAGTTTTTTGGTTTACGTATCAGAATTACAAAAGACTCCTATCAAAAAAAAAAATTACAAAATAGAATCTTTTTGAAGACTTGCTTTAAAGGCTAAGTTATAAAATAATTATTGTACCACATGGAGGCTACTTTGTCATATGCATTTATGTTTTATTTTATGTACTGTGTTACTGCTGTTTACATCTCCTGAGTTAGTGAAACCTAGATAGAAAATCTGCATTTTAGGTTACAAACATAACCCTATGTTATAATTTTTTATTTCTTAGTTAAGAAAACATTATTTTGTTGTGTTTTGTATTAATGATTTTGAGAATATATTGCTAGTTTCTCTTACTGAGGAAGTATTACTTTATGTTTGCCTTGTTATATTTTTCCTCAAGAATACCCTTTTGACCACAACAGGAAGCAASATACTGGACTAGATAGAGTTCTCCTATAAACTCTGCCCAGCTCTTTGAAAGAATAGATGTCAGTACCTATTTTACCGGAGAGAATTCTGGTCTGTGGATACTGAGAGAGTGGAGGAACTTTACTGAAGGCTCCGGTGAAGAGAGGTGATATGGCCTGATCCGTTTGACTCTTATAAAAAAAAATGTGGGTTTTTGAAGTACCTGGCTTTAATAAGTTTGGGGCCTCACTTTGGGGTTTGGAGTCTACTTCTGGGCCAAGCATCTAAAAGCTAGGTATTGTGGAGAGTTTATGTAATCTAGGTTCCTTAAAGGAGACGATATTTCAGAGATTTTTAAAGCAGAAATTTGAATGAAGACAAAATTTGTCCTGCACAGACATTTAAAAACTGGTATCAGTTTATCATCATCTTGACTTTCAGCTCCCAGTCTTGTCCTTGCCTTATCTGTTTGTAGGCTTTTTAGGTAAATTTATCATTTATTTTTCAGCCAGAGTAAAACTTGAATCTTTTCAAATATATTTCTTTGATATAACATGTACAATATATATTGCAGAAGTAGTTGTGAAGTAGAAGAAAGTGTCTAGTGTCTGGAATTTTTTTTCCAAAAAACCCTGACACAAGTCATAGTGTAAACTATCTTACAGGTTCTCTTAACATTTTTTTTTCTGAAATATTATCAGGAAAAAATGTAAAAGAATAGACCTAGTTCAGCACTGCAATTCAACCTACACCATATTCATAAGAAACTTGCTTTCCAAAGGGTTTTAATAAACATGCGCATCAGTCCATTCCTAGTCAGGAAACCATTTAAATACATGCTCAACTCTAAGCCCATGCTTGACACCCAGTGATTCCACTGGTGTTTTAGTCTAGGCTTAAGTGTTCTTTCTAAATTGGGCCTTAGTTGTGAATATATTTGAATCATTAAAGCATTTCTTCATCAATAAAACTGTTTGTAAGTCAATTTTTCTGGAAGAAAGATTTGACAACCAGACTCTGGGTCAAATGAAGGAACAAAGCACTTCTCAAGAAAACATCATCATGCCAAAAAAACCCTCATCTATTTTGCAGTAGTACCACTGATCCTCACAGGAGTGAAATGATTTATGTCATGAAAAGTTAGCTTTTACTCATATGATTTCATCTACAATAGGGGAAAAATTGCACAGCGAGGAAAATCTGAACTCAAACCTTTACACAAAACTGAATGATAGTACAGCTGGCAGAAGTCTGTAAGGATGCCTGAAGGCATTTTATATTTCTTCTATGCCTAGGATAATTTAAAAAAAGATTCTTGTGTAAATAGTCTAAATAAATACCATTCCTTTGTGTTAGAAATTTTTATGCTGCTTCTATATTATGCCTCCCAAGCTGATTGATACTAGACATTACAAAAATTTGTTGTACATTGCAGTTGATAGTAGAGATGCTATAATTCTTAAAGGTGAAGTTAGAAAAATGCTGTTTCAGAAGGAAAAAAAAAAGCAAGGCATTAGGTTAAATATTAATTTGAATGTCTTCAATAATGGGTACATAGGCTATTTAAGGAAGTCATTATTCCACTGTGTAGTCAACAAGAGTATTGATTAGAATTAATTCACTACAAAAAGTCTCCAATCATTTTTAACATAAGTTTTTCCTCTTTAACAGTACCCTGAAGCTTGTCTTTTTTGTGGTCAATTTAGCAACAAATTTGCAATTAATCATTTGCTGATTGCAATGAATGGTCTGTCGATAATATGCAGCTTACATTGCTAAAAGGGTTATACAGAGCTTTATTGTTTTCCTTTTGTCTTGGGAACACTTTGTCTAGCTGTGTTTCCTAGAATGGATTTTGAATAGATGTTTTGAAGTAACATGCCAGTTTTAAAGASACACCATGGACTGCATTGAGAGTATTAATCAAGATATGCCCTAACTTTCTTCTGGCATTACAGTGTTTGGACATCTGTTCTGACTCCTTATATGTGAAGTAGGACACATTGGCATAAATGAAGGGTTTCATTATCTTAAATGTCATAACATTTGTTTGAATTACTTTGTGTAGATTTTAAATGCTGAAATTATAATCTTGTTTTTTTATAGATTTCATTGTCCTTTCAAAAGACTATAAAAATGGAAGCCTTTTAAAAATTCCATCCATAATTCAGAAAGCATAATTTACAATTTGTGCAATAACAGTGAAATTGCAGTAGATGATACTTTAACAATTTCTAACAGTATAAGTATTTTTACTGAAAGAAAATTAAGGGCAAAAGATGTTTCTTATTCCAGCAACATGTTTTTGTCACACATAATGTATAAATGAAAGCCATTGGTAAATGTCCCTTTGGGGACTGTTGACATGGATTCATCTCTTTTGAAAGTCATGGCAGCTTGAAGTGCAACTTTCATTTTGTCTGTCAGAATGAAATGTCCAGTGTGTTCCAAGTTGTCCTTAAAGGAAGGTCTCGGTGGTGTATTTCAGGCATCTGGATGGGAAATGACTCTCAATTGCATGTACATATCGGAAACTAAAAAGATCAAAGTCTGAATTTAGACTTTTCTAAAACTTGGAGATGTTTGGATTACACTGACCTTTGAATTACATTGTTTTTTTGGACTTTTTTATTGTTTCCGTTAGCAGAACTAAAACACTAGTAAAATTAGGATTTAACAAATTTACATTGTCCTTATTAATGCTAGCATTATACCAAACAGTTATAACCATTAAAATGTTCTTACTCCTGGCTAACTTTTAGTGGCATATGGGTATGATATTTATGCTTGAGCATGCTTGAGTAACATTAACTACATTTATCTTCACTGTAATTACAAAGATAACTTTATTACAAACATTGGCAAGACAGGTGTCTGCTTACTGTGCACAAATTTGGGAATACTAGTTTGTCATTTAGTATTGATTACATTATTTAACTACCTGAGCTGCGGAGGCAAAGCAGTGCTTTACAAACAGGTGCTCTCTGATTTGCAAATTTATAAAAAAAAAAAAAACCAAAAAACTAGGAGCAGCTTTGAGCCTATTGCATTGTTGATTTTTTAAGGTCAAAAGTTGAAGTCTGATTTGACTACACTTTCATTTAGGCCAAAGATTTACTTAGAACTTCTGACTCACAAAGAAAATTGAGTTATTGTTGTTTATGGAACAACAATGTGGTTTTCCATCTGTAAAATATGTGTAAAAATAACTATCTGGCCTGGGGTTCAGAAAAACTATTCCGTTCAAATTGTTTCCAATGAAATTTAGTGGACCTGACTTTGAACATGTGCTATAGTGGTCTGCTGAACTGATCCACAGGAGATGAAAACACTGTGTCAGAAGATTTTAAAAATCACAAAGRTTTCTAGTCATATGTTAAAGCAGATATACATGCAGATAAATGTGTAGTTTGCCATTTGTCCATACAAGTAATACTTCACTTATATAAGTGGTCACATATTCCATGGCTCATTACAAACTAAGGGCCCTATTTTAAGAGATAAGGCTTCAGAGAAGAAAGAAACTGAAGAATTTCTTGTCTCACTCTGTTTGTCTCCACCTCTGCAATACAGTTTGCTGCCCCCTCAGTTTGATTGTACAATCATTTATACAGTTACTTGATGAACCAGTTAATTTTGTGGAATTAGACCCAAATATTTAGTGTAAATTACTTGATCTTATTAGCCTATTGGAAAATCTCATCTGTGTTGGAAATGCAAAGTAAATGGGACCTGTGCAAGGGGTTTGTATGCAGATAAGTTAATAGAATCCTCCCAAACAATTTGAGACTGAGAATAGGATACTGGCATAACACATTCAAAGCTACCATGAAAGCCTTAAGTTGCTAGAACAACCATGACGCACTGAGCCTGTCCAGATGGTTAAGCAAAGAGCATTATGCAAGTGCACAGATAAGGGGGGGGGAATTTTTTTGATTAGAAAATTTAAGGAATTTCTCAGATTCACTCATCACATGCTTATACTTCTCTAGCATTCTTCACAAGTCTTCTGCAAACTTAGATCTATGGCATATGAAAGGCAATATCTCTATTTCTTCAGAGAGATTTCTGTACATGGTCAACACAGCAGTTATAAAGCAATTTGAACTTTTTTGTTTCTTGTGTTAAAAATTCTGTTGTATGTTTGTAATCACGGCAAAGGCTGTGCAGTTTCCAGAGTTTCTGACCACATCAGGAAACATATTTTTATTTTACTGTGAGGTTATTTAATAGTGAAGTTACATGGCATAATGTCATAATGAAATATAAAATTGGTAGTCACTAAAGTTGCTGTGTGTTTTTTAAGCTAAAGCCGATTTTAACTGCATGCTAGTTTTGTTAAAATATGTTTACAGTTCTTAATTATTAGTCAGTTGGATACTATAAAGAGTATTTTTTTGTTGATATTCTCCGAGTATCAACATTCCAATAATAACCTGTGACTTATTCTCTTTATACCACATAATAGAATCTCTCTGGAATAAATAAATATATTTAACCTCAAAGTCTTTTAATGTCAAAAGATGACAAAAATAGGTACTGCATAACCTCTGTGTGCTATACACTGGGTAGATCATCTCTGTAAAAAGTTTTGCATGCCTAAATTATTTATTCAAAGCAGATATAAAGAAAGGTTGGTCTGTTTCAGGAGGAAAACGTAGGAATCAGTTTTGGAAAATTTGAATATGCCTACTGTAAACACTTATTCATATTGGGCATGTTTTAACTCTGCCATATATCCAGATACCAAGGTCCAAAAAGACTTTTCTTTCTGTATGCCATAGAATGCTCTATGTTTCTGGAATACAGAATCTTGTTATTCATACTGCATCTCTTTTGCAGCCCCTAAATACTCAGTAAGATGACAACTAGTTCCATTTTTTGATCTAATTTGTATTTCAAGTAGACATTTTTGCGGAGGCTACACTTTATTTAACTTGAGAGAAATTGATATCAAACATTCTTTATATGAACTTTATATTATGTTTTGGGAGAACAGGCATATTACAGAGAATATTAACCCTGTATTTTTCATGGAACTACTGGTCATGGAAGTGAAGCATGTGACTTTTTTACACTCAAGGAAGAGCCTGTCCACTTGTACTATGTATGAAGACTGCTATGCATTCGTCTTAAAAGTTACAAACTTGAGTAACAATAGCAATAAAACGAGTGTGTGATCAAGATGTTGTCATCCCGCAATCTGTTAGGGTCATTAGACCCTAATCTTTATGAACAGTTTAATTTCCATTTCTGCAGTGCATCTTTTAGAGGCTCACTCACTGTTAGAAACCACTCTGGTAGGGCCATTCTAGGCATGAGTATCTCATGTGAATCTAACCCACAGTTCTTGGAGGCTTCTTAGTTACCCAGGTATTTTCACCCTGTTACATAGAGCACTCTCACTTTGATACAACCCTTTTTCTTCTGTTTACCATATGACCTTACTCTGCTGTAAGGCAATCTGGTACTTTGGCATTAGCTATGAGCACTAGGGAGAACCATTTGTAGGAACAAGGCCATGTGTAGGAACCTCCATTAGACTTTTCTTCTGCTTCATCGGAGCTTGGCAGTCCTCAAAGGCTGTAGATAGATTCCACATGCCTGAATGCCTGAAAAGAGTAGGCTACCTCTCTTTCTCTCAGGATAGCGTTGGCCAGGGTCTGCAAGTATGTTCTGCAGTTCTCTCGTTATCTTCCTACAGCTATGTCATGCTTTGATGGATACTTAAGGTCTGAACTGGATCCCAAGTGCTATCAGCACCCAAGAGCATGGCCTAGACTGGTGGAGGAGAAAGGAGGAAGGAAGCCTGAAGGAACCTCCTTGGAAGCCTGCGCATGAATGAGGAAGCTTTGTCAGGACCGCAAGTTGAGACACATCACTGAATGATGGCAAGAACCAAAGGCCTTCATTCTTGGTCAGGACAAAATGTCATTGTGTCACTCACCCATTCAAACTGTAGACAGAAGAGTGCCTCTCATATTTAGCCTTCTATGTGTGGCACTTTGACCTTGATATCTAGAAGTTATGTCAGACATTTGACAATGGAGACTTTGATTTCTTTCTACATTGGAATATTCTACAGCTGATCACTTAATAAGAAGTTTCAGGTGTAGTTAAGATTAAGACTATATGAAAGATATGCAACATAAAATTGTGGAGAGCAATACCTGAAAAAAAAAAATCCACTGTGCATGCATAAGTTAACTGTACTCCTAGACTAATAACATTTGGACCTAACAATCCTGAATTCGACGAGAGAAAACAGAGCTTGCTCTGCCCTTTCAGATATTTTGCAACAAGTATTTAAATAACATGGTTATAGAGGTAAAATCTTTGAAGAAAGAAATAACCAGCCAAAGGAAGGAGGGCAGCTTGACTAACATGGCATGCCCAAGTTAAAGATGTACACCTTTTCGTCAGAGCAAAAAAACCCAGAAGCGTAGCTCACTTATCATGGGTCAAATGGAGAAGATGGTGACGGTGATGAATGTCAATGCTAATGCAGTCAAAAAAGGTGAACAGAGCAATCCTAAAATCTTTCCAAGTAAAATGGTCTTGAAATAAATGGAAAACACTTTCAGAAGTCTGAGTTGTGAGGAACGGGAGAAAACTTCTGTCTGATAACTGTAGATCTGCTTAATTGGGGATAATGCAGGGAAAGACAAAAACAAGAAAATAAAGTAGAAAGAAAGTGGCTTTGGTCATATGAGAAAGATTCAGAGAATATTTTGATTGCTGCAGCAAAAGAACAAGTGCAGATATTGAGCAAAAGACAAAAAAAGATGCTTTTAGGCCTTTAGGAGAGAGCAAAGAGTATCAAAGATGTGAGGGTGAGGGTAGGGTTTTAGAAAGTTTGATGTGAATCAATGGAGAGAGAGAACAGCTGTAGCTGAATAATCTAACATCTAGTGTTAATTTATGTTTTCTTTTTTTTTTCCCTAAGATTTGTTTGTCCGATGGGGAAGATAATAAATAACATTATAATACAAAAATTTAAATTTCAAATGGAAAAACATAATGAATGAGGAAAACGGTGACCTTTTTCAATTAAGAGAAAAATATTCTTACAGACTGTAAATCAGTAAGAGATGTTTCAGTGGTTTGCATACTTCTTATAAATAACTACTATGGAAAACAAATGAATAACATAAATATGCATTAAAAGCATAAGTCTCTGTTGCAAAAGCTCTGACTAACAAGTTATGTGAAGTTGCTAAGGAGACGTCAGGTGAGCATTTATTATTTGATCCCTATCAAGCAAATGAGCATATAAAATGGGTGGTGATACGAGATTTGGCTTGGACACCAGTGGAGATTTCAGAGGACTGCTCAAACTGTTGTATTTTAGGCATAGCTTCATTCAGCTAAGCAGCTAGCTGTGTTAGGCTTCTTATTTGGTTGATACTGAAAGACTTCCAAAAGACTCAGAGAAAAGGCTCAGAGCAGCTTGTTTAGGTACCTTGAATTGCCTTTTGGAAGAACCTTTCCACATAGCCTGTTTCTTACCATTGGTCATAGTAGGAGGATAGAGAGACTGTCCTTCCAGTTTAGGCACCTAAATTAAGGGCCTAAATTTAGCCTCTGTGAATACTACACTAATGCCAACTTGATCAAAGCTAAAGAGGAAAAACACCATCAGGATTTGCTTTTTTTATTAGGACAGTGTTTGAAGACCATAAACAAGTAGAGTTTATTTTTTTCAAGACAGTTTACAGGCAATTGAGTACCTATCCCAAATATGTCTTTTTCCTCTATGTTAACTTTTTTAGTATGATGGCAATAATTAGTATTTCACCAAAAATGCTTAGTAGTTGATTTTTTGGAAAAATTACATACTTTCCTCAAAATTGCCAAAGTACTGGGCATGAAATTCTGGATGTTTGTTTCAAGCTAAAGAGACTCTAAATGTGAACTCCTCTTCTCTGCTTTTTACTGTATATATCTGTGATGTGTGTTCTGAAGAACAGCTATAGAAACAGCTGTTTTCGTTGCATTGTATTGATTATATTGATTTTCAGTTTGAGCTGTGACCTTGATGGTGTTCTGCTCAAACTCACTGTGCAGAAAAATTTTGGGCAATTTCATCATAGTTCTCCATCAGCAGTAGCCGAAGTGCTACTAAAGGTTTACCACAGAGATCTTTTTAATATACAAGAGGTCTCTGAACAACTTTGTTCTTTGCTCTTTATACGTCTATGCTGGCTAATTGCCATGCGATCACTTTTCTTCTCCCTTTAGCAACCACATGAACACTCAGCATGAATCTAGAAGAACCATTTCTAGTTACAGTAAATTTAGAGTGACCAGATTTAAAGAAAAGGAAGAAAGATGTGCTCTATAACCCAGCATATTCCCAGCAGCAGTCATGGTACAGGGGGCGTGCTTTCTGCATCATATTAAGTCATGGCACACACTTTTAGTCATCTGATCAGACAATAAGGTAACAACCCTGTCTCCCAGTCTTCTTTGGTGATCCTGGAATTTAGGTATTGACTTGAAAGATGGATGCATAGAAATTTTGTGTCAGTTTCTAAAAATTCAAAATAGCTCCTCAAAGAAAGTCCCTGAGATATTGTTACAAAGGCTTGTCTTGCAGGACTGGTGCCTGGACTGGTCCCTACACAGTTGGGACACCTGGTCATGCTAAATGAACTGATCTACAGTAAATTCTGTTGAGAAAATTTGTGTAGATGTCCACATGTTATAGAGTTATACATAGGCAGAACATAGTTTTTCTCACAAACACATCCTTTCCTGCAAAATGGAGTTTAGTTTGTGGCTGCATGAAATACTTCCAGTACCAAATTATTCAAATACAGTGTCAGAAATTCAACAGACATCTGATTTTAAATGAGGAGGGGGAGGTAATATGCTTACATCCGATGTCCTGCTCMAAGTATCTTGTTACGACTTCCAAATATACCATTCTCTGGTCATTTGACCACCAGTTATAAATACTGTGGTTATTCATATTTCATCCTGATTTTAGAGATATTACCTTTTTAAATGTGTATTTAACATGTGAACTATAACTTGACTTTGTAATAGATGTACAACTACAATTTATTTAAATATGACCATATTTAAATACAGGGCTGGTTGTCAGCAATATCACTGACACAAAGAATAAGATTATCTTGCCAGCTTATGTGTTTTCTTTGTGAAACAAGGAACACAAGTTTCTCAGATTTTTTCTTAAGAAAGTAAATGGCATTATCTTTTAGTTTAGCTATTTCAAACCTTCCTCAGATGTATAGGCTCAGAATTGCACTAAAAACTAGGAATACTGTAGGAATTCACCAAAAACTAATGTATTAATGGATTTTTTTGGAAGTCTTGCTACTTCCTCTCCCAGGTTAGTATATGTAATTTAATCAAAAATACCTGAGAGTCCAACATGAAGTGGTGACATACTGATCCAAACAAGGCAGGACCTAAGGCTTCTGGGTTATCTTTTTCCAGATTTGGATCATTGAATATGTTTCTGTACTATACATATTATGTGTTCATTTGAGGCTGTTTGATTATTATCAGGTGAGAAATATTAAAATCAAAGGATGTATTGGTGGTTTGGGCTTTTTGCTTGTATGTGCAGAAAATGTAATACATAATAATGATGACGAGGTTTGTTTATCTAGAAAATAATTTTTATTCTTGAGCCGCTGCAGAAAACTGTTCTTAATCTGTTTTCAATGATTTTTTTTGTCCACCTTTACCACTCCACATTAATAACTGAACTGATGTGAGCTAACTGGTTGTTCAGGTTAGATTTGCATTCTGATCCAAAGATTACAGGTTACTGAATTATCCCTTAATCTTCCTAGCCTTGTGAATCCATTAAGCCTTAATTAAAGAGGCATCTTAGAAAAAAATAATCAGGTCATTTATATCCAAAGAAGATGCACATTGGTCATTTGTTTGTTCACCAGCATAAAAATTATTATTTAATGGAAATTTTAATCACAGCAAGCTTATGGATAGACATATATTAAATTCATTAATCTTTCTATAAGGTTATTCACAATGTATAAGGTTACTCCTCTGAAAAGACTGCTTCAGATTGCTTTCCGGTAATGCTAATACCCATTAAAAAGATGAATATATATGTGTGTAAGTCAATCATAAGGTATTAAAGAGGTGTAGCAACTTAAGCTTCTTTTCTTCTTGGCAGGTCACTTTGAGAAATGTCCTAGTTCAATTAAAATATTTTTTCCATTTCCTAGTAGTAGATTCAGATATGCTCTGTCTGTTCTCTATCTTATCTTCGCTGTCAGGATTTAAAACAAACCTGAGTGAGATAATAGAAGGGTAGTCTAGTTACTTCAGACTCTGAACAGGATCAAATTAAGGGTATATATGTGTGTATACATATTTGCATTCACCACACACTTCTCCTGGTCAAATCTTTTAAAGAGAATAAAGGACATTATTCAAGAGTGTGCTTTTAAGTTTATTACCACAAAAAGGGTAAAATTCATGTTTTTGTTAAACCAGAATAAACTACAACTCATGTTCATCAAATGCTTATCAGTTTCTTCATCTCTGCCTTTAAAATTCTGCAAAGTGAATGAAGTCATCTAATGTAGAGAGACACACAAAAGAGAATACTTTTTTTTAGATTAAATTAGTGATACTATGAGAAGAAAGTTCACAGAAATTATAATCATCTAAGCTATTATCATATATTGCATATAACATCTAAATGACTGTAAACTATTGTATATCTTAAAGAAATAGTATTTCATATTAGTAGCATACAACTCAAATATTCATAAAATATTGTCAGAAACACAAAATTGTCTGATTAGTTACTTAGTTGAACTTCTAGTTATAAATGCTCTATATTCAGCATTCCTTTGTGCACCAGCATTGGATCTGATGCAAAAGTGTTCCTGAAAAATATCTCGTCTTGGATACTTTGGTGCAAAGTATTAGAGCACTTTATGTATAAAAGGAGCTTTGTGGTTGAAGCATGTGTATAGTGAAGGGTGCTAGCTTCCTATGATCACATAATGCCTTCCTCCTCCTTTCACCTTGCAACAGGCCTAACACCAGTTGTAACTTCTCAGATTATTATTAATATTAAAACTGTTGAGGATTAATTAGTCTAGGTATGTTTGTGTGCATTTGTGCTATATTACTTTTGAAAATAGAAAATATTTAGGTTCAGGTATAATATCTCTTCTGGAAATTTGTATTTTAGGCTAGCACAAATATCAATTAATTTAAAGTTAATAATAATGCTCATGTGTGTTATTAACTATAGATCAGTATCTGGCTCCCAAGTGACCTTTCTCAAAAAATGATTTACTTGTTATCTTTTTAGGTAATATTATGATACTCGGGAGTTTGCTTTACTGGCTCAGGGGTTTTCTCTTTCGCGTGAGCTTTATTATCAAAAAAAATAAGAATTTCTCATACTTTATTGGTCATTCAAAATGTCAGGTACCAGAAAAGTTCACAATATTAAGGCAATAATACACAAATATTCAACTTATTATGCATGTGGATATTGTTGTGTTTTTTTCAGTATAGTTAATTAGGTGATTTCAATATAGCTTCTGACACAAAAAGAAATTAATTCTCCATTGGTCCAAAAACAGTAGTAGGCTCTAAGTAGATTATACTAGATGCCTCTTTTTTGAAAGGACTGATTCTATTTCAAATGTACCAGAAACAGCTCACAGTAAGGGACCCGGACCCTCTGCTCTCCCCATCCAGGAATATAAAGGTTGTGAGAGTTGTTCCTCAGGATTCAGGTATGGCACCCAGTAATTCATACAGCTGTTAGAAGACAGAACTTGCAGTCCTGCCCACTCCTCTTACTCCTGTTACTTTTAATTCTCCTGGTTGTTTTTCATTTATTGACACTAGGTTATAATATATTATCTTAACAAATAAAAGATTAGAGATATTTAAAAGAAAAAGGGCTGTTTTTTTTTTTTTCATAAAACAATTATCTTGTTAACATGCAAGCATTATGGGCTACTTCCAGATCATCCTATAACATGGAGTTGTGGCTGGGAAGGGGTTTATATGCTATACAGTTTAAGGGCTGTGTATAGTGGAGTCAGCTGAATGTTTTAAGACAGCAGTTGGGCCTTCCGTAAATTGAAGAAATCTGTAGCAGTTCCCATCCTTTGGAGCTTATCTGTGTGCAGTTACTAGTCTGGTTAACAGTCTTCGTTATCAAAGCCATAGCATTTCAGCAGTTTTTGGATGAAATTGGTCTGATGTATGCTTGTCCTGTGTTGTGCCCGTCAATATTAGTTTTGTGTATTACCTTTTTTACCTCTCAGCTCATTAAGGTAGTTGATCTGTTTTGGAGTCAGAAAATGTACGGGCAGGGGAAAATTTCAGTCAAATCAACCTTGCATAGAAACAACTGCCTGTTTGCCATCTGCAGTGGGCATTGATCCCTAGCTTGTTTGTGCCGTGCATTTGTTATGCATGAGTAAGCACATCAGCCTTTTCATTTCATTCATTAGACAGTTAGTCCTTGATTAGTGTTTCCTMGTTTCTGTCAAATATGCTACTACTCCTTTATTCAGTTTGTCTTGGGTCTGTCTTTTTGTTTTGCTTCAATGTAGAGAAAATTAACAGTTAACCACAACAGTAGTCCTTTTATTTCTGTTTCATATAGAACTGGCTATCAAATATACTTTTTCTCATATTGGCAAGTCTAATGTAGGATAAAGTATTAATGATGGGTCTTTCTAAAGTTAACAGAGTTATTATTTTAGTTCAACTGGCAGGCTTTGTTTAGAAGTATGACATCTCAGGGTTTACTGTCAGCTTTGTTTCATCCGTATTCAAGAACTGTGGGATCACCTGGGTACTTGTGGGTATTTGCATTATAAAATTGCATTGCGCATAAAAATAAATTTAAAGCAATGGTAGGTGGAGTTTGAGAATATTGCATCCAAAGTTTCAGATGACGGTTTGGATGACAGGACAGAAAGAGAAGGCTTTTTATGACTAACAGTAGTTCATTCATTAGGATTTTTGCTCTCATTTCCTTGTAGGACAGTAAAATGTTAACTGATGGTTCTGTTCTTAAAGGTAGAAAAAAATAATGGTATGTTTGTTAATAATGCATCATTCTATATGCATATTTATAAACTACATAATGAGATCATAAATAATGTGAAGATTTCAATGGAGACAGTATGTTTAGTGATGCCACTAATTGATTTCACTTGATCAGTGATTACAAGTCATATTGCTAAAAAATTCTATACTGTGCTAAGCCCTTATGTGCAATAGTGTGAAAAATATTATGACTTTTCTATTGCTTTTTACTCATAATCTTAAAAGTTTATATAAATGTTATCAATTACTCTGAGCACTTCTATTTGACATGTTATCAAATTCACACATTTATTTTTTCAAAGTGCTAACCATGGGTTAGTAAGCCAAATCTAGAGGTTGTACCAGTCTGTTCTCTGGAGTTTGCCCTGTTTGAGACTCTAATAAATAAAAAATGACTTCTTCCATAAAGTTGCAAGCATGTTTGATGTTAGTGGGTACCTATATATCTGCACTAAATAATTACTTGCTTATTTAAAATTTCTRTTAAGGTGGATTCATTTAAATAAAAATGATTTTAAACAAAATATGTTAATCATGTTTGGAATCAGCAGTAAGTTACAGTTTAAGTATTTTTTTTTCGCTAAATGCTAATTCTTATCATTTAAAACATGTTGCTAGATAAGGGCTTCAAACTGAATTTAATACTTCTCTGAAATTCATGGGGTTTATATTTCCATGACTTTTTAAGATGGTAAATAATGCATTTTTCTACATGATAGTTGATTATAGTGATGGTTTCACTTGTAGTTTTTGTCAAACTATTTAGATGGAAATTAAATTCAACTAAAACTATTATTAACTAAAATAACTCTTCTTATATTAATTTTCTTATATATGCAGTATTTTAAGATATAATTATGGAAACATGATTTGCAATTAATAACATGCATTTAACAATTAAAATAGTATCTTTAGTGAGAAAACCAAATGGATTTCTCTGTGTTTACTATGTCTTGCAAGACTACAGAGCTGGTAGATTACATACTCTCACACCTAGTTTAATACTTATATTAAAAGATGAAAAAAAAAAACTGATTACTTTCTTAATTCCCAGTTTGTAAATATTGAATGAATTAGTAAGTGAAGTAAGTGTTAAATGATCTGGAATGAAGAAAACATTATTTTTATATCTACATAGGAGATGCAAAATTACTGTGAAAACTGATTCTAGCACAACAGTTTCAAATACTTTATTTTCAGCAATTTCAACAGCTACAATGGTTTGATTTTCTTTAAAAGCATATCAATATATAGATATTGTATACTATTTCATTTCAGATATGCATTTAAACTAACTATGACTAATCATCAATTACTGTATTTTAAAATAATTTTAATAAGATATATTTAATTTAAATAAGAAGTCTCTTTTAAATTGGAAATCCTGATTTTTTTTTTTCCCCAGATCACTAATTTTTTCCATCCTGATATGTAGGAAATGGAATCTCTCCCTAGCATTTATTTCCATTTTCTACCAAATTTTGTAGAAAGTTATTGAACAGCCATATGCAAATATCAACCTGTATGTGTATAACGTAACTCTGCTGAATCTCTCAGCTTTACTAAAGGAATAGATTTTGTAGACTTTATTTAGTATTCCAGCGAAAAGAACTGTTTGAATGGTCTTACTGTAAACCTTCAGCGAATCTGGATGCTGTTTGCTATAAAGAAGTTGAAGACACCTTCAGTAAAAATAACTATTATGTCTGATTTGTAATGAAGATTGTAAAAAGTGTAATAAATTAATTGTGTTCAGAGATATCCCATTCTTGGAGCAGTGTACCTGTGAGCTTTCTAACTGGTCAGAGTTTTGCTCTTATTGAACAATGATATTTCACAAAACACCTTACAAACGATATGCCTTGGTTACAGGTTTGATTTCATGTTTTGCAGTTTTCCCAACATGATAGATTTATAGTTTTCTTTTTCCTGTTAGGATGCTTCAATTGCCCATAGATTCCATATCATGAGAGAAAAACACCCAGAGAAGTTCAACAGTAGGTAAGAATCTAAAAATATTTGCGTGTGAAGAGATTCTTCGGATGTTATTAAGGTATGTTCTATAAGGGGTTAAATTTTGAATATCCTTTAAAATACTGATTCTTATAAAGGAGAAGAAATTGGTGCATCTCATATTATGTATGTGCTCCCAGACTGCTTGTAGTGTAACTGTTTTATATCTGGTATTTCAACTGAAATGAATAGCATTATAAATAAACTGTTCTCACATGCAAAATGTTTGACTTGTAAGACTAACATGGACAAGATGATGCATTGTGGTATCTGAGGATCCCTGAATTGACACTTTGCCATTAGGCACTGAAGAACACTTATTAGACAGCTGCAGATGGTGATCCTTATGTTTCATTCCCACACGCACACTGGTACATTGACAAGGGGCTCTTCCATATATACTCTTAGTAAGGGCAAGTGAATGCCATTTTACACATAAATGCTTTTTATCATTAAAGAGCTTTGGATATGTAAAAAAGTCAAGAATGAGACTTTGCATCTGTTCCTTGTGTTGCTTTTTGAATTTGGAATGTTATCTCAGAGCTTTTCTGGAGATTAAAAATGTATTACAACATGTACTGTAAATTCACCTTCTTTCAGTATCTGGTTTGTTGAGTAGATAATATTCATAATGCAGTGCTTATGTTTGTCTCTATTTATTTAGGTAATTTAGCACATCAGTTGTGATGGGTAAAAGCAACATTTCAGAAACTTTAATTAACATTTAAAGGCAGAGGGAAGAGGAAAGAAAGACGTTAAGTGCATGGGAATAAAAGGGGCATATCTAGAAAAAATTATTAACCCAAAGGTTTTGTCTTTCTGAGCCTACTCAGTCTTTCTTTAGTTTTCCGTGGGGCTAATCTGGAAAGTCTTGTGAGATGCAAGTCTTCATAGAAATATGCTGTTCATGCCAGTGGGTTGTCTAACTCCTTAGAGCTGTACRGAATGATGTTTGAATATTATCTATCTTCTTACTGTTTTCATGTCATGGGTATAAATTTTACATTTCCTATATTTTAACAGGCAGAGATGGGAGCTTTTTTCTTGAATACTCAATCTGTTTAGCATCTATGCAATGACAGACTATGAACCCAAGTGTATATTTCTGTTTAAATTCCACAGTAAACATTTATGTTGTATTACCTCTTATTCTTACCCTGATGCTCATCATTCTGAAAGAATTATGTTATGAATAGATCTGAACTTAAACCTAGCCTGTACATCAAAATGTATTATACCGATTCAGCAAGACTAGAGGTATTGGACACTTAGCAAATGCAGATATTCTAGGCCCTGAAGATGAAGCTAGTTTATCAGTGGTCTTTCTGCATATTTTCAGCGGTTGGCAATTATAATTTATAAAAAGCTTGGCTAATAACATGAGTTTCAGATCAGATTTCATGTCACAATAAATCATATGCCATTAATAACATCTGCTAGCAGACTCACCTTGAAATTCATCTATATTTTAAGGAATCTGATGTTTCTAACATTATCTTAAGGAAATTAATTACAAAAATATATAGTTCAAGTCCCTACGTGCTATGGTACTGAGATACTGAAAGAACGTGAAAAAAATCAATGATTCTCTGCATTTTGAAAGGCTATTCAGAAAGATTATACATTTCTAAAAGAGAATATAAAGACTTGGGCAATGTATTGTGATAGAGACTGTTTTTTAAAATATTTCTTCTTTTGTGTAGTGATAAAAAATGCAGATTGTTGTTGTTGTTGAATAAAATTTTCCAAGCAATGATGCTAGGTCAGAAATAGTTTGTTCTTCTAACAGTTACTAGCATGTGGCAATGCTCCATAATAAGCTGTAGCATCATTTTTGCTGCATTTTGCTGCAGTATGTGAAAATAAAGTCCTTTTTAGATCTCTGCTAAACAGCAAGACATATTTTACTTTTCACCAGAGTGTGGAATTTTCTATGCAGTTTAAATGATTTAGGATCAGTAATTCCAGCTGAGGTCAAGTGGGTTCATAGTGGGCTCCAGAGTTAATAGCACTTACACTTTTGAAAATCCTACCTTGACACTTCTGAATATCTCTCCTGATTCAAAAAAAAATTTTTAAATCCTTTTTTGGCTTTCAGCGAGTTTTCTCTTGCCTGATTTTCCAAGGTTTTGAGCTCCCATAGCTATCATTCAGTTCTGTAAAGCAGGTCCTTGAATTGAGGTACCACTCTGAAGATGAATATGTAAACAGGGTCTCATCTCCTTACAGAACAGAAATGGCCCTTGGTCACAATATACTGTAGCTAGAAACCTGAATATGAAATTGGAAGTAAGGTTTCCATTGCTATAATAGCCAGAACAGTGCAAGCAGAATGAGATGGTGGTCATCTTGGCTAGTAAATCAACAAAATTGTCAACTTGATTCAAATGAAAAAAAAAATTGCCTTTGAGTTAACTGTATGTGCAGAGTTCTGTCAAAACCTAATGGTGTTGCGTTTGCTTCAGTGAGGTAAAGTACAGTAAGTTTTGGGTTGGAGAATCTTTTTTTTTTTTTTTAATTCACAATAATTACAGTCTTCAAACTCCTGAGAACATTCCTTGACATTCTCATCCCATATTTTATGGGAGTGTAGCAATAAATAAATAAATAGAGCATACCAATATGGAAATTCCTGATATTTTACATTTGTGTGTGAAAGCAGAATCTTTCTGCACTGGTTTATCATCCCAAAATGAAGATGAGAGTACATCACAAGGCTTAGGAGGACTTTTAATTACTACTAGTTAATATTGTAGAATACTCCGGAAGTAGGTGACTCATTATGGACTTTGACACTTTTAAAAAAACAAGACTTAAATATGTTCATGAAAATCAGAATCTCAGCCATTCTATAGGTCTGGAGTGCTGAGGTTACTGTGCTTGAGAAAGCATGGTTCAGTTCTCAGTATCTCCTGCTTAAGAATAGGGCCAGAATTCCTGATTTCAGTGTGGAATGGTCAAGGTAACCTCAGGGGGAAGTAAACTTGCAAAAGACAGCATTTCAAGTAACTATCATTAAGCTAGGACATAGCTCCTACTCCTCCTGAAGACCTGAAGCTGAAGAACAGGTTTAGTGCCCTCCAGGATGAGGAGGAGATGGGCATGGCTGC
>NW_020449519.1:963105-964507 GCF_003343035.1 Apteryx rowi | reverse complement strand
GTGCTGTAGGTGACCCTGCTTGAGCAGGGGGGTTGGACTAGATGATCTCCAGAGGTCCCTTCCAACCTCAGCGATTCTGTGATTCTGTGATTCTGTGACATACTGTTGAAATAACGATTCATTTAGGCCAAAATGCCCTGCAGGGAGATCTGTGTAAACATCATAGACTTGAAGCTGAGAATAACAGATGTATGAGTTATGTGACTAGAATATACACATGGAAACAAAGGAAACATTTAACAAAAAATAATTCAAGTTAATATTAAACTATTCTAAAATAATGGTCAGTTAAATAAGCCTGCTGATTTGACTCCCTGGCACCCAGTAGCCTACAAGATATTTCTTAGTCTCGGCTAACTAGTGTAGTATTTATAGTTTGTRTTTACAATTTTCAGTACATCATCACTGAGATTTTCAAACATGAGTCTATTGTCCTCRTTTATAGCTCTTTTATGATGAAGAAATCCTAAACCAGAAAAATGTTCATATTCCTAATAACTCAATTAGTATCATATACTTGACTATGTTCTTAAAAAATTCCTTTTCAGCTTGTTTAATTATGCTTTTATTTTGTGCCAATATACATGTAACCTCTCCGGATATTTAAAAAGATATGGAAAGTACTGATTTACTTTGTGCAAGTGATTTCCAAGAAAATCAGTGTTCTTTTAACGTATATACATGTAGGTAGTTATGTTTACATTTTGACCTGCATGTTATGATGTGACACTGGTTTATTCTGTTAAGGCCACAGAAGGAAAAGATAGGGGAAATGTAAGATAAATAGATCTTTAGCAAGTTCTTCTGTTTGTATGCGCTTGAGTACTGCGCTATACTATGTATCCATCATAGTAACATATCTTGCCTGACCTCAGTAAAAAAAGTCCTGTCCTGTAAATACTTTTGCTATATTCAAAAGCTGTATTGAAAAATATTTCTAATGTAGCCAGGCAGCAAAGAAAATAGAACAGTTATTTCACTTGAATATTGGAGATTCCCAAAATCMCTTGCTTTGGAAAGCAAGTATTAATTTTGGTTTGATGACCAAACGCCACAGATAAAATAAGATTGGTTTAACCTTTTCCTGTGTTTGCAAAAGGCAGCATTTGTTTAAAAGCAAAATGTTTTCGCATGGCCTAAGCAGAGCTTTAAACTAGAAATGATGGAGGAGGGAGAGAATGACCAACTATCAAGTGATGAAGTGGTGCATGGGGCTGGCAACCAAAGGGTCCAGGCTGATGTGAAGAGAAGAAACACTGCAGTCAACAAAGCAGGGCTGAAGTGGGGTCACCCCAAGCATATGCACGTAAATGAGGAAGTGCTTCCAGGACAGCATTATGGGGAAGGTCTTGTGCCTTTTCCAGAAAATCAGCATGCATGGTGCCTCTCTGAAGTGCCTTTA